>NW_027171162.1:0-135000 GCF_036898095.1 Palaemon carinicauda
AAGCCTGAATACAAATGCTAGCGAAATAACTGATAACGATACAGAGCAAAATATCAACTGGAAAGAAATTATTTTTTTTTCACACACCAGGGCCCGCCTGAACAGACCTTTAGTGTTTGATGGAGGGCGAGAAATAAACCTCTAAAAGTAAAAGTAAGTGATGACAATTATACATAGGCCTACACTTTCCCGTAGCCATATCAACAGATTTATGACGAAAACTTCAATGATCGTTGACTGCTTTCGTAGGTTTGATGACAATTATACATAGGCCTACACTTTCCCGTAGCCATATCGACAGATTTATGACGAAAATTAAAATAATCGTTGACTGCTTTCCTATGTTTGATGTCGATTATGCATAGGCCTACACTTTCCTATAGCCTTGATGTATATGAACAACATATATATATATATATATATATATATATATATATATATATATATATATATATATATATATATAAATATATATATATATATTTATATATATATATATATTTATATATATATATATATATATATATATATATATATATATATATATATATATATATATATATATATATATATATTTATATATATATATATATATATATATATATATATATATATATATATATATATATATATATATATATATATATATATATATACAAATAAAGGCCTGAGAATAAAAATTAAATATTGTTTATTGATATAATGTAAATATGTGAAATTACTCCCAACTAAATGTGAATAAACTAAAATTTGATGAACCAACATCTTAAAAAACACGACTGCCACAATGAAAATATAAATAATTTTGCTAATTTGAAAAGCAATATACATAATCCAAGTAAGGAAGGATACGACACCGAACATAGTTTTAGATATAAAAAAACTTGACTTATAAAAGAGATAAAATATGATGTTTTGAATTCACCAAGACTAAGAAATACTTGTTAGAATTATGAATAGCACGCTATATTAAAAGAAAAAGTTTATGTTACATGTATTTATGTTATAAATGTATGAAACATAAAAAAATTCTATGCTAATACAGTAGTTCTAATCAAGATTTACATATATGAATAGCGTTTGCAGCTGTAATAAAAATGGAGAGCCGGTTCAAATCCTCCTGCCCTTCTTTTACTACTACTGTGTTTAGTAATGTTTGCTGCGTGTTTACATTAGTCCAGGGTTGCCATTCGTACGATAATTATCTTACATGTACGATTATTTTAGGTCCAGTACGATGTACGATACATACCTTAGGTATATACATATGTGTTTAATTAAACAATTATACTAAAATATTTTGAAATAAGTCGATCATGTAACTCCCTAATTATTATATTGAAACTGTGTACGATAATTTTGGTTGAAAAACGACAATTTTAAGGCTCATGTACGATAATCCAGTCGAAATAATCTTGCAACCCTGGCTGTTGTGGCTTAAGGCTTTTAAATTCTGCCAGTCTGTCATGGCGTACATCTGTTCCATCAATATTATCGATAATTTCGTGTTTCTGAGTGTTAATATAGATAAACCTGTGGTAAGTAGTTATCCAATATATGCATAAGTATTCTGAATATATTATTTTATGTTAATTTTATTTGTTTTTACAATTATAAAGTCCACATGAAGACATCGACCACTAGGCTTTCGCTACCCGGATAACGTAACCAATCGCTTGTCTTATTTTCCACCGTAACCTTTATATAAGCCGTATCCTCGATGAAATAAGGTTAGGCGTTCGTATTCCTCATTCCCCTTCTTATATAGAATGGTTTTATGAAACCTTTTAATATACGTGATACGTCTTTGGGTAAATGTTCCTTTGTACAGGTTAAGGTAGGAATACACTAGTCTAAAGGGGGGTCGCAGGGTGCATAGCCTCCCTCCCGTGGGTAGGTTAGGTTAGTTGGAGAACCATAGGCTAGCTGGTGTTCTTGCATCTGTAAATTTTAAATTTTGACTTTTCATCTGGCCCCATTAAACTTCAAAGGCTCTTACGTCTGAAAATATTTTACGTGTCCATTTACGCCACAAGGAACTCGAGTTAATATTTCGGTAGAATACCACCCAGCCAGTACATAGGAACTTGATTTTTCTTTTTTCTCGAGCGAAGCGAGCGCACGGCGCAGCAAAAACCATCAAGGACAATATCAAAATACTACCGAAATCTAATGGTGTTCTCTGCGCTCGCAAAAAAAGAAAAGGGGTGAATGTAGTTTTTAAGGACAGGGTGATATCTTTCTTATTACTAGCCAAATCGTTTTTCCTTATGGGAAGATGTTCCTTACTATGATCCAATATACCATAATATGATGTTATTTCATCATTTTAAATAATATCATAATTTACCTTTGCCACAGCAATATTTTCTAAGTTCAGCACGGTCTGAACGCAAGTCACGGGTAGCTCCTACTTAGTTTCCAACTTTCCCGATAGATAGAGCCCGTGTCATCCCAGTCTAAGAAACGTTCGTTTTTACAATTTAATACTGTTCCATCAATATACATTTTTAACCCTCTGTTTAGTTTGTAATTAGTTGGGACACGTCATTTATAGTGACATTTGATACTGCTATGATAATTATCATGAATTGTTAGGTTAGGGAAAGGTCGTTACAATGCGTCGTCCGCTGAAGCCACGGCCAAGTTAATGGGTCGTAAAATTTCCCCCAAGCATTGTTTCCTGCCTGACTATAATAACACCCGTTGGGTGGCGCTCTGTTCGCCTATCAGCTGGTGGCATGCTTGAACAGCTATTGATGTTCGGACTTATGTTTTCGCTAATCCTAACAATCTTCATTTTTAACCTCTTGTTAAGATTGTTAGTTCGTTGGGACACGTCCTGAAATTATGCCGAATACTAATTTGTTATATATACAACCAAAGGTTAGGTTAGTCAACATCTAGTTAAGATGTTTCGGTAGATAAAGCCAGTGTCAAACAAACCACCCGAACTAACCCTTCGTTTCCATGCGCTTGTAGGCCTACTTTTGCTGGCCGCGTGATTTTAAAATTTTAAATCCCCCCACCCTTGACCCGAGATTGACCTACACACAAGGTCGACCCTTTCCAACGCTAAACGCCGTAATGAACAGACATGTTCCGTATAGTTTCTCTTTGAGCAATGGTGTTGAGTTTATTACTCATATAGATCAGCTTGATGCTTTGAAGACAATAAGGTTTTTAGACCTATGCGACTTTACTCGAATTACCCCGTAATTTTTTCATTTTTATTTTGAAAAGTGCTCTTAGAAGATTTTAGGGGTCCCTGTGAAATTGCAAGAACCCGAGGATTTAGACTTCAGCGACTACGAATATTAAGGTAATCCTGAGTAACTTTTTTATTATTACAATGTGGTTAAGATATAATTTAGAGTGCTACCATAGCTTTTTTTGTGTAGGAGAGAGACTTACGAAGGGGGTTCGGGGTCTTGCCCCCGGCTAGGGGTTGTGACCTGGGAACTACTAGGTTCGGTTAGGTTGGGTTTGTGGGGTTTGTATGATTGTGACAGTGTTTGGGGGGTCGCTGGGGGTCGTTAGCCCCCCGTTAGGTCATTAGGAAGGTAAGGACATGGCTTGTAGGTCAGGTTGGGGGTGGGGGGGGAATTTGGGTTAGCTGTTGTCCATTTTTCTCGCACGTTTCCGTGGGGTTTATATGATAGTGACAGTGTTTGGGGGGTCGCAGGGGGTCGTTAGCCCCCCGTTAGGTCATTAGGAAGGTAAGGACATGGCTTGTAGGTCAGGTTAGGCTGGGGGAAGTTTGGGTTAGCTGTTGTCCATTTTTCTCGCACGTTTCCGACATTCATGTGCTGAGTGGTCCTAGTATGTAGATTGTTGAGACAAGCATTTACAAATTTAGTTCATTCATTATTTCAATCTGTTAAACTTCCCGTGAAAAACTCGATAGGTGATGATCATTACTCTACTGTATTTTCTGGCGATCGCAACCCTGTCCTAGTATGTAGTTTGTTTGGACAAGCATTTACAAAACTAGTGAATTTAATATTTCATTCTGTGATCATTCCCTTGAAAAAAGAGCCGATTTCGGACATTTTTTACTCGATTTTCGGCCGGTCCAAGGCCTGTCCCCATAAACTAGAGAGGCTCCCAAAAAAATTATCAAGCTCCTATGTACTGGCAAGGGGTAATGGCTGGGTGCGACTCTACCGAAATATTACCGAACTCAACACGCATTTACTACGCAGTCTTATTTTGAGTTGCAAAAGGATATTTTCTCTATATGGTCTGGGTGGGTAAGATTAACTGTAGTACAATATGCCTTTTTGTTGTATTTAGACCATTTTTAACAATGTAGAAGTTCAAATAAAAGTTATGGATGTTTTAAAGTTCTACAAATCATAACTCTAAAAGCTATTTGAAAGGGGAAACAAATACATGGGGTCCACTTAATCCAAGGTTCCCCACCTAACCTAATAGTCGCATCCTTACCTATTTATCTACCGATCCTTCCTGCCGTATCCTTACCTTACCATAAGACTTAGTCGCTGCCTTTTTTTTTTTTTTTTTCCTAAATGGCAGCGCTCCTGAAACAAGATTTTTCAGATGTATTTCCTAGTTTAACCCATCTAAAATATTTGAAATATGCACTTTTCAATATTTAACTTAGCCGGTGATTATATAGCTGCAACTCTGTTGCCCGACAGACAACTCTACGGTAAAAACTCGCCAGCGATCGCTACACAGGTTGCGGGTGTGCCCAACAGCGCCATCTGTCGTCCAGATACCCAGTACTCAATGTAAACAAAGACTCAATTTTCTCTCTGTCGAGCTATCGACAAGACGTACTTACTCGCTGTTGCTAAACTGGAGTTTTTTCACAACTAATTGGTGAAGTACTTTATTCTAGTTTTGAGCTTTCGCTATGCAGGTGTTTTATCTTCATCTTAAATCTTGAACTCGTTTTGGATAGATTTAATTATGGTGACAAAGAGAGTATGGACTTTCTTTCACTTTTAAATGGCCGACCCTTCCCTTAGACGGAAGTGTGTTTAGGCTTTTAGTAATTATCTTATCACGTTATAGATTTTCCTCTATATATTTTATATCTCTCCGCCTTTATTAGGCCTCTTCGATTAACTTTCCATTTATTATAAACATATAAAAATAAATTTTAATGTTTTGTTTATATAGACCTTTCCTGAGAGTAGGCGGTCCTAACTTGGAAACCGAAGTTAATCAACGTGAGCCCTTTTTATCGTAATTAGCTTTTAAAGAGCTAAGGATTTAAAACTTTTTAAATGTAATATTTTATGAAAGAATTTCTTTGATAGTCTTCGTACTGTTTTCAAAGATGAACTAACGTTTAGTTTATTTATGCTACGCAGTTGTTGACGTTCAGGACGTTCAACATGCGCTCTATCGTTACGATAGAGAGAGAGTGTATCACGGTTTCACTTTGCAGTAAGAGTAAATCGATTCTGACGTTTTGTTCATTCTTTCTTAGCTTAAATGTTTTAAATTCTATTTTAAAGGAACTTTTTATTTGAAAAACCTTTCAGTTTTTTCCTTTAGTCAAATAACATGTTTTTTTGACGAAATATAATTGGGCTCTTCTCTTAGGTGCGAAATCAAGAGAGAAAGAGAGAGAGAGATAGAGACGGAGGGAGAGAGAGGAGAGAAAACGTTCCGTTCAAGCGGGTAACGTTGTTCTCGAGTTACTCTCGTCCCTAGTCGCTGTACGGGGAGGAAGGATAAAACGTTTTTAGTTTTTTATTTTCGTCCCCAGGCTATGTGCGGTGAGAGATTGAAAACATAGTTATATGAACTAGTGTTTAGTCTCTTTCCCAGCCACTGATTTTTTTATCTTAAATTATGTTTTCTGTTTTTTGCTGGTATTAATGAGCTTGCATTATACGACTGATTTCGCAATTACTACCTTTTAATGAAGGGTAGAATTGCGTGTTTCAGGTAGAAATCAGTAAAAGTTTCGATTTCAGTGAAATAAGTGCAAAACAGAAAATCGAAGTGATTAAGTGATATGCGCAAAGTGTTACAGTGTTGCGTCCGAGGGTTCGTCTGTTCGTGCCTGTCGTTCACCTAGTCCGGGACCTCTTGCATGCTCCCAAGCCCAGGGGAGAAGTAATGTCAAACGACTTATGGGTTCGAGAGGCCTTGATCAACGAACAGACGTTTTCCCTCTATGGTATCGGGTGTATCTTACCAAGATCTCCCCTACCATAAGACGAGAGAGACGTTGTTTCTCCTCGTTATCCGAAGGCTTTTCGCATAAGAAACCTGTCACAAGGTTTCGAAGCCCTTAAGCGAAAGTCAGTCCTTTCAGGACAGGTCCAGCGTCCTGGTTACAACCATTAGGACAGCTCTGACCCTATGCAGTCATCGGATAACTGCTCGCCGCCTAACAAAAGCGTAACACAGACTCCGAGAGTTTTTTTTTTTGTTGGCAAAGTGTTGCGATCACAGACGTTACCCTCGTCTCTTACCACAACCATTTCCGTTGATCCTTAATGGGTTTTATGGCAAGACATGCAGTATATGCTTGCCTCCCTTATGGAAGACTATTCTGCCGATTAGTCCGTTGAGTCTAGCCGTTTATCTCATCGATATCCTGGCTTTCAGCCAACCTAACGTTCCTTTGTGCTTACTGTTGACGTTGGCGTAGCTTAGTCACGTCAGTCAGGTTGTTGAGAACCACACTCGATGCGGTCTCGTGTGGTTTTTCAGCCGCATTTGGACGTTAGGCCATTAGCTGATGCTCCTGTTGACGTTCAAGACGTTCACTAACAATCGGAGTTGACTTGTTTTGACGTTGTGCGTCAACCTCCGCATTCTAGAGTTGTTTTGACTGCTCAGTCTAGGCAGTCAAAGCAGTCTCGAGTGGACGCTGTGCGTCCTCACGCACCTGTTGTGGTTGACAGTTCAGTTGTTGACAGTTCACAGACTGTCAAGCAGTTACATGACGTTGCGTTCTGGTCCGCTACTAATGCACCAGTGAGTGTGGACTCTGCTTGTAAAGCATTGCCACCACGGTAGGTCTCTCCCTTGCTTGAGACTCAGCTTTTATCGGACAAGGTTCCTGTGGATGAGGAAGTTGCTGTTCCCCCTCCTACTGATATTCCCTTGAGGACTCTGTCAGATGGAGAGGAGCCTAAAGCTGCTTAGCCCCCTATGGACTTTAATTAAATCATGATGATTTTTTTTAAGGATCTTTGTCCGGATCTTTTTGTAACTGCTGCTCCTCGTTCGCCTAAACGTCAGAGCTTACACTAGGCCTAGCTACTTCGAAGCCGTTGTTTTTAAGCTAGTGCTCTCTCGCTCTCCTAGAGAGCTTTACGTTGGCTAGGCGACTGGTTTATCACCAGGAGGAGTTTGGGGGATACAGCCTTTGCTTTCCCTTCTTTTAAACTGGTTTATAGAGCGAGAGTCTGATATGACACGAGAGAAGTTCTCGGCTTGGGAGTTCATGCCTCTGCCCAGATAGACTTCTCAATTCTCGTAGACTCTCCCTGGCGCCTGGCCAGGAGACGCTCCAAGTTTTTTACAGGTCAACTTCACAGCTGTTTTCGAGCCTTTGAAGTTTTGCTGTACAATTATGTCATGCATAACAAGGCTTTCAGGGATGGTAAGCGGTACCGCCTCAGTCGCTAACCCCGTCTGTTGCCGCACCTACTCCCGTAGACCCTAAATGGGCTTTGCTGCAAGACATGCAGTCCAAGCTTGCGTCCTTGATAGAGGACTTTAATGCGGAGAAGGTTGCTACCGAACCTTCTGGCCAACAACCTTCCAACCGGTCGGTTGTGCGCCCTGTTGACGCTGAGGTAACCTACTCGCGTCTGCCAGTTGAGGTGGTTCCTCCACCGATGCGACCCAGTGTGGGTTGCCAGCCGCACGTTGACGTTAAGCGACGCTCGGAGGTGGTTGTTGACGTTCAGGACGTTCAACAACCAGCAGAGGTGACTTGTTTTGACGCAGTGCGTCAACCTCAGCAACCCGGTAGGGTGTTGACTGCACAACCCAGACGGTCTAGACAGTCTTGGGTTGACGCTGTGCTTCCTCGCGCACCCATGGTTGTTGACAGTTCACAGACTGTGCAGCAGTTCCATGATGTTGTGTCCGGCTCCGTCACGCATCCACCAGTGCGACCGGACTCAGCGAGCCAGACGTTGCCCACTCCGTTGCCGTTTCCTCATCAGTTTTCGGATGAGGAACTATCTGATGAGGACGTTGCTGAACAACAAGACGATCAGCCCCCAGAATAGATCAAGCCCTGCTATCCATCCAGAAGATGCTGAAGAAGGAACGCTGCTCAGTCAGGCTGTGGATGAGTCTGGTAGGGACGCTGTCATCCGTGGAACAATTTGTGTCACTAGGAAGACTACACCTCCGTCCTCTTCAATACCATCTAGCTTTTCACTGGAAAAAGGACAAGACGCTAGAAGCGGTCTCGATCCCGATTTCCGAAAAGATAAAGTCTTGTCTGACTTGGTGGAAGGACAATATCAACCTAAGAGAGGGTCTTCCCCTGGCTGTTCAGACTCCCAACCACGTTCTCTTCTCGGACGCATCGGACGTGGGCTGGGGCGCGACACTAGACGGTCGGGAATGCTCAGGACTGTGGAACTCGAGTCAGAGGAGCATGCATATCAACTGCAAGGAGCTGTTGGCAGTACATCTGGCCTTGAAAAGCTTCAAGTCTCTCCTTCGAGGCAAAGTGGTGGAAGTTAACTCGGACATCACCACGGCCTTGGCGTACATCTCCAAACAAGGAGGTACCCACTCACTGACGTTGTACGAGATCGCAAGGGACCTGCTCATCTGGTCAAAAGGTCAAGACATCTCCCTAGTAACGAGGTTCATCCAAGGCGACTTGAACGTCATAGCAGATTGTCTCAGTCGGAAAGGGCAAGTAATTCCAACCGAATGGACCCTCCACAAGGATGTGTGCAAGAGACTTTGGGCCACTTGGGGTAAAACCATCCATAGATCTCTTTGCAACCTCGCTGACCAAGAGGCTTCCAATCTATTGCTCTCCAGTCCCGGACCCAGCAGCAATACATATAGATGCTTTCCTCCTAGATTGGTCACATCTGGATCTCTACGCATTCCCACCGTTCAAGATTGTCAACAAGGTACTGCAGAAGTTCGCCTCTCACGAAGGGACAAGGTTGACGTTAGTTGCTTCCCTCTGGCCCGCGAGAGAATGGTTCACCGAGATACTTCGATGGTTAGTAGACGTTCCCAGTAGTCTTCCTCTAAGGGTAGACCTTCTACGTCAGCCACACGTAAAGAAGGTACTCCAAAGCCTCCACGCTCTTCGTCTGACTGCCTTCAGACTATCGAAAGACTCTCGAGAGCTAGAGGCTTTTCGAAGGAAGCAGCCAGTGCGATTGCTAGAGCAAGGAGAGCGTCTTCCATTAGAGTCTACCAATGGAAGTGGGAAGTCTTCCGAGACTGGTGCAAGTCAGTTTCTGTATCCTCGACCAGTACCTCTGTAGCTCAAATAGCTGTTTTTCTCTTATACCTGAGAAAAGGACGATCCCTTTCAGCTCCCACTATCAAGGGTTACAGAAGCATGTTGGCATCGGTCTTCCGGCATAGAGGCTTAGATCTTTCCAAACATAAAGATCTGCAAGACCTCCTTAAGTCTTTTGAGACCCAAGGAGCGTCGTTTGGCTACCCCTGGATGGAATTTAGACGTGGTACTAAGATTCTTCATGTCAGACAGGTTGGAGCCGTTACAATCAGCCTCCCTGAAAGATCTCACTCTTAAGACACTTTTCCTGGTATGCTTAGCCTCGGCTAAAAGAGTCAGTGAGATTCATGCCTTCAGCAAGAACATCGGATTTTCGTCAGAAAAAGCCACTTGTTCGCTACAACTTGGTTTTCTAGCCAAAAATGAGCTGCCTTCTCGGCCTTGGCCTAAATCTTTCGATATCCCCAGCTTATCGGAGATCATAGGCAATGAACTAGAAAGAGTCTTATGCCCTGTTAGAGCTCTTAAGTTCTATTTAAAGCGTACTAAACCTTTATAAGGCCAATCTGAAGCTTTATGGTGTTCAGTTAAGAAACCATCCTTGCCTATGTCAAAGAATGCTTGGTCAGACTTTATCAGATTGTTAATACGAGAAGCTCATTCACATCTGAGTGAGGAAGACCGAACTTTGCTTAAGGTGAAGACGCACGAAGTTAGAGCTGTAACAACTTCCGTGGCCTTTAAGCAAAATATATCTCTGCAAAGTATAATGGACGCAACCTATTGGAGAAGCAAGTCAGTGTTCGCGTCATTTTACTTGAAAGATGTCCAGTCTCTTTACAAGAACTGCTACACACTGGGACCATTCGTAGCAGCGAGTGCAGTAGTGGGTGAGGGCTCAACCACTACAATTCCCTAATTCCATACCCTTTTAATCTTTCTCTTGAAATGTTTTTATTGTTGTTTTTTGGGTTGTCCGGAAGGCTAAGAAGCCTTTCGCATCCTGGTTGATTTGGCGGGTGGTCAAAGTCATTTCTTGAGAGCGCCTAGATTAGGGGTTTTGATGAGGTCCTGTTGTATGGGTTGCAACCCTTGATACTTCAGATCCTAGGGGTCGATCAGCATCCTAAGAGGATCGCGAGGCTCCGTAAGGAAGACGTACTTAAAAAGGCAGAGTAATTGTTCAAGTCGACTTCCTTACCAGGTACCTATTTATTTTGTTTTTGTTATTTTGATAACTTCTAAAATGAAATAACTCTTAGCTCATAAAAGTGTAAACATATATTGCTGGTCTCTACCCACCCCCCTGGGTGTGAATTAGCTATATAATCACCGGCTAAGTTAAATATTGAAAAATGTTATTTTGATAATAAAATAAATTTTTGAATATACTTACCCGGTGATTATAAATTAAAGGACCCTCCCTTCCTCCCCAATAGAGACGCAGTGGGACGAGGAGAAAATTGAGTCTTTGTTTACATTGAGTACTGGGTATCTGGACGACAGTTGGCGCTGTTGGGCACACCCGCAACCTGTGTAGCGATCGCTGGCGAGTTTTTACCGTAGAGTTGTCTGTCGGGCAACAGAGTTGCAGCTATATAATCACCGGGTAAGTATATTCAAAAATTTATTTTATTATCAAAATAACATATTTCCAATGATTATCATTGATATACTATTATTATTATTATTATTCCTTGCTAAGCTACAACCGTAGTTGGAAAAGCAGGATGCTATAAGCCCAGGGTCCCCAACAGGGAAAATAGCCCGGTGAGGAAAGGAAACAAGGACAAATAAAATATTTTTAGAACATTAATAACATTAAGATAAATATTTCCCATATAAACTATAAAAACTAACCCATCAAGAGGAAGAGAAATTAGATAGAATAATGTGCCCGAGTGTATCCTCAAGCAAGAGAATTCTAACCCAAGACAATGGAAGACCATGGTACAGAGGCTATGGCACTACCCAAGACTAGAGAACAATGGTTTGATTTTGGAGTGTCCTCCTAGAAGAGCTGCCTACCATAGCTAAAGAGTTTCTTCTACCCTTATTAAGAGGAAAGTAGCCACTGAACAATTACACTGCAGTAAAGTACAATAAAGTAAAACTGCCTTGGTGTAAAGTCACAATGCGGCGGTCGTAGACACATTGGTATGATATGTATTGGAATATGGGATCCTTAGGCAAATGGGTGGTTTCCAGGTTGGCTGAAATCCCCAGATAAGTAAGGACTTAGTAACATACAGTAGGTTAGGTCAAGGGGGAACAGAAGTGTTCGATGTTTACTCATGAGAAAATGAGATTGGTTCGTGTATTTTTGGTATTTTGAAAGTTTTTGATGACGTTAAGTGGCGGAAATCCGTTTTTGTTGATTTATGGTGGGTCGACTACCATAACAAAAAACTAGAAACGCCTTTAAACACACCATATTTGAGTATAGCCGTCATTCTACCAACCCTTCTTACTTAAGTATGTACTGTATATGGATATGTTGGTCTGCTGAATTAACACTCTTTAATCACTTATTGGTCTTCGCTCTGGTGTTGGTTGCATCTCACAATTTAACATTATCTCCATCCTCCTTGGTTCAGCCAGGTTGTCCATGTTGCCGTTATTTTAATTGTGTAATTAGTCACTTAGTTCCATAATTCTGTGCTTGGCTGTGGCTCACTTCGCTTGCTATTTGACACCATCTATATGCTCCTCTATTCTGGCAAGCAGTACATGTTACGCTACTCGTGTTAGCAAGTATTTTGGCGTTGTTCGAATGTTAGACTTGGTTTCCATTTCTCACTATCAGACTAAATACAGTACAGTATATCAAACACATTTCTTCCGAAGCAAATACAACCCCTCGTTCTTTACTGCTGTCAAAACTTTTAACAAAGTAACAACAACCATATTGTCAATGTTATTATTATTACGAGCTAAGCTACAACCCTATTAAGCCCAAGGGCTCCTACAGGGAAAATAGGCTAGTGAGGCAAGTAAATAAGAAAACAGAATAGTTTGCCTTAGCGTATTCTTAAGGAAGAAAACTGTAAGCCACGACAGTGGAAGACTATGGTACAAAGGCTATGGCTCTACCCAAGACTATAGAACAATTGTTTGATTTTGGAGTGTCCTCTTAGAAGAGCTGCCTTCCATAGCTAAAGTGTGTCTTCTACCCTTAACATTTGAGAAAGTAGCCACTGAACAATTACATTGCATTAGTTAACCTCTTGAGTGAAGAATAATTTTTGGGTATCTTAGTGTTTTCAGGCGTATGAGGAAAGAGAATGTGTAAAGAATAGGCCAGACTATTCGGTGTATGTGTAGGCAAAAGAAAAACTGTAACCAGAGGTGAATCCAATGTGGTACTGTTTTGCCAGTCAAAGGACCCAATAACTCTCTAGCAGTAGTATCTCAACGGGCAGCTGGTGGCTTGCCCGTCAATAGCTGGGAAGCATCTCGCTCCTGCTCATTCATTATGACTCTTTGATTCCAGCAGTAGGTGGAAACAAACTTGTCCCCACTGGCTTGAAACTGGAATCAATTCCAGCTTTGCTCTTGGTCTCTGTTCCTTTATGATGATGTACAGTATTGTCTCGGGGATTATTATTATTATTACTTGCTAGGCTACTACCCTAGTTGGAAAAGCAGGATGCTATAAGCCCAAGGGCTCCAACAGGGAAAAGATAGCCCAGTAAGGAAAGGAAATAAACTATAAGAGAAGTAATGTACAATTGAAATAAAATATTTCAATAATAGTAACATTAAATTAATTCTTTCATATATAGATTATAAAAATTTGAAAAGAAAAAGAGAAATAAGATAGAATAGTGTGTCCGAGTGTACCCTCATGCAAGAGAACACTTCCCCCAAGACGGTGGAAGACTATGGTACATGGGGCTATGGCACTACCCAAGATATGGTCTTTGAGTCAAGAACTTGATTAATGTTATCATGTTACCTTTAATACTTTAACTGGCCAAGGGTGAAGTTAGACTTCTATGAAGTCTTAGGATCAGACTTCTTTCCTTGTGTGTCTATTTGCCAACCCTTCGTGGTTTGCCGAAGGACACATGTGAGTAGGTCGCATCCTAGTGCGTGCTGTTGATTCAACGCTTTCAGTCTCGCTTGTTGGAAGCCAATTGCTTCGTGTTCTGAGTCTGGTGATCAACTTGCTTTTAGCAATTTGTTATGGTGATCAAATCATTTTAGCAATTTGAGAGGTTTGCTTAACAAGCTACCTCTCAGCAGCCTCAGCACAAACTCAAGGGGAAGCTAGCATTTCACTTGAGAGATATGCTTTATACAGGATCTTCCTGTAAACCCACGAACCCTCCGGGGTTGTTTGACAGATGCAGTCGTAAGGGCTATCTGTTGTGCTGACTAGGTGGCTCGGAAGTGCTTATGTGTTCTGACACCGGAGCGCTATAGCTCTTTGGAGCTCCACAGAGATCTTGGCAACAGCTAGTACTCAGTTCTCTAATTATCTATGCTGATCAGCTTACCTGGCTGGGTTGAGAGCATAGCATCATAAGCTAGCACTTAGGTTAATCCCCATTTCTCATGCGTGCCTTTGCACAACTGAGCTTGCTCTACCAGTTGTAAAATGCACGAGCCAGGCTCGCTTACCTGTGGCTGCACTCCCAGTGCCCCACGTCTCTCGCTTGCTCACAATCAATGAGCCTGCTTCACCTAACAGGTAGGTAGAGCCTGAACCAGGTTCATGCTCCTCTGAGACTTGCACCCATGTTGACCTGAAAGATGTACATGAAGCAATCATTCTCTCAATACGCTCAGCGTACACTCAAGGTAATTGCAGAGCTTTTCCCGGCGTTTAACAGCGTGCGCTTAAGGCTATCGCTTGCCTCACCTGAAATCTCTTGAGCTGGTGAATGTCCTTTCTAGACTCCAAATGTGGATGAGGCAGTTAGAGAAATACAATAAGGGTGTTTTTCCATCTGCTTAGGCACAGACATCACCTTAGTGCCTGCGATAGATATGTATTGTATGCATCTATACATACTCTATCTGATGTTAACATATTAGGGAAGCGTCCTCTTTGTTTATGGAAACAAATTCCTTCCAGATTCCAAGTTTCTCTTCAAGGCAAGAGAAAGAGTTATCGAAATATATGCCATTTCCGTACTAATCCCTCTCTCTCTCTCTCTCTTCTCCCGTAAGATTACACCTAGAATTCTCAGATATGCCTCTAAAGGATTCTTAAGTTGTTTGGGACGACTTTACTCGGGGGACTCTGAATTAAGTAGTTTTTACTTTACTTTAAGGGCTGTTTTTCCGGTCCTATACAGCAGGGGAACCCTACTCTCTACAGGACCTCCACAGTCATTTTATCATTTTCGCTTTATATAGGACTCCACAGTCATTTTATCATGTTCGTTTGAAAGCATTCAACATTTCACATTGTATATTGCTTGTTTATTGTTAAATATTCACTATTGAAGCACTCGCAGAATAAGTGTCTTCAGTTTCCTCTTGAAAGCCATAATATCTTTAATCATTCTGATGTCTCGTGGAAGCTTATTGTATAGTCTCGGGGCTGCATATTTAAAGGCTGTAGAACCTACAGTAGACATATATCTAGGTTCCAATAGTTTTTAACCATCTGTAACTATTCTCGTGTCAGCACGATTTGTTGGCTGGACTATATGTAGCAATTCTCTTAAATATTTTGGATGTCCGGTCCTGATAACTTGATTGGTTATTATACATATTTCAAACTCAATTCTCTCTTTAATAGGCAGTCAGTGAAAATCAATTAATACTGTAGTTAGGGGAATTACAAATTACTTTAGATTTGTAATATTTCTCCTTTTCATATTTGCATGATTACGATCGGGAATTTTACCCTGCCAATAGAAGAACAACCAGAAATTACGGATGCTTGTGCAAAGTACTTGCCTTCCTAGAGTAAAGAAATGCATGTAGACGTAAGTCCTTCCTAGTACAATGGTAACAAGTTTGCCAAGCATACACATGGCAGCAGACCATGAGTTTTGAACGGTTTTCACTTGCATTCAGTTTTTTTAAAGTTTTATGCATAGAGGCTTCATGTACAAGCAATTAATCATACATTTGAATTTTATCCACCGCCGTAAAGGAGTCTGTCAGCTGATGACAATCGAAAGAAAGAAACAGGACTGTTTTCTTGTTGAAACAAGTACTGTGGTCTTTAAAGACCAGTCGGAAAGAGTATCTGATAGGTACTCCTCCTGTTTTTTCTCTTCCATTGGGAGGGAGAAAGTTAGCCAAAGTTGAAGAAAACAAAAATTGTTTGAGCGCTATTGTGTTTTCCCCACAACAGTCCACGATTACGATCATCATGGCTGCACAGTATTTCTATGTTGCTTATCTCGAACAAATGTTGGGTTAACACCGCAATGTGAGCAGCTTTGGAACTTTTCCTCGCAAACAGACATTGCAAACATTTATGGAATGGAACTTAGCTTTTTTCTACTGATTTATTTAGTAATTGATCGCTGTTCAGTAGGTCTGTTTCTTTAGTTCCTTCTCCAATTAGAGCTATACTAGATGTACTACTAGGGGAGGCATGACGTAAATAAACGATTGCACGTCGCAGTTGCTCAAGTAATTGTATGTGACCGATCTGGAATAGATTGGGGCTCTTCCTAGAGTTAAAGACCCTGATCAAGTCATATAAATCGCCTTCTGACTGGAGGGTCTTGGCATCTTCAGTAGAAACACTGTCAGCTGAGTTGACACCGAAGCAGGATCTGTAAGTGTCGCCAGAGGTATTATTCCCGTAATCTTCTTCAAAGGTCGACTCCTGTGTCAGTCAGTATTACTGACATAGCTGATCTGTTTTCAACCTTGGCCCGGCATCTCAATTTGGAAATGACCCTCGTCTTAGCAGCATCTGCTGGAACATCTTGCGGCCTGCCTGGTCAGCCAAGAACTGATTTCTTAATGCACACGTAGGGGTCTCAATTAGTTGCCAGAACGAGTGGGGAGGCAGGAGGCGTGATTATTTCCTGGCAGTAACTACTGCCTTTTTTATAGATCTTGACAGCCAAGTTTGTGCTCCTATCAAAGGACCCAAGTTTGTATAGTTAGGAATAATACAACTTACTTTGAAAATTTTTGATATTGGTTTTTAAGTATTTTGTACCCGAGGTTAGAAACGCAACAATGATTAATTAATATTAATTCAATATTGAGTAAAAGACTATGATTGTAGCCATAGTGCATTATTGCTCACAGAATACTAATCTTTGATAAGCATTGGATATTTGCCTCAGAGCAATGCTTACTATGCATGCAAGATACGTTTAATGATAAGTCCTCAACAATATGAGTAGTTTTGATATTAAACTATTTTTCGTCATTTCAGGTCTCTACGAAGATGAAACGTTGCAGGAGAAGTATGGCGAAAATTCCCGTCAAAGTTCAAAGGCCATCGCTTTAAAATCAAGATGTAAAAGGAGATGACAAAGGGGCAGATGTTAATCATACGGATGCCATAGTTACCATAGAAGATAATGCCGTTGAGAAATCAGCTGGATGCACGGCATGTAGTCTCGCCATAGATGTTGTTCAGTCACAACGTTGAATGAATGTCAAGATACCACAACATCTCTCTAATAAGGGTAAGAAGTATTTGAATACCAATGAAAACTATAATCATAATTCTTTATGTAAAGGATATACAGTATAGGGTGTTGAGTTTCTCGAAAGTGATTGGTAATAATTGTGTTTTTCGGTATTTTGAAGGTCATTGTAGGTTAGCTTATGTTGGAAATCTGTTTGAATCACGTCTTGCTTTTACAAACGTATTAGATCCCGGCCAGCATATCCGTTAAACTGAGGGCCAACTGTATTTAGAATGTTACAGGTGTAGTTGCGTTAGTTCATCAAACAGCTAATTGGTGGTTGGATTTGTTCTGTTCATAATGTTCATGCCATTAAGTAATATAAAGCTATGTTAAGTAAAGAATCACCTATTCGAGTATTTATTCTTAAATACGGCTAAGATATCAGTGACAGTCCTCGGAGCATTCACATCGATATCAGTTGTAGTGTAGTATTATTATTACTATCACTTGCCCAAGCTATGACCCTCGTTAGAAAAGCAGAATGCTACAAGCCTAAGGGCTCCATCAGGGTAAGTAACTGAGTGAGGAAAGAAAAGAAAATAAGTAAACTATATACTGTATAATTAATGAATAAAAATATATAAAATATTTTATGATCAGTAACATCATTTAGTTTTATAAGGACATCTTTACTTTTATTGTTTTAAATTTAATTTCCTTTTATTCTTTATTTACTATTATATCAGCATTAATGACCTTAGATATCAGGATGCCAGAAAACTCTCAATTAATTTGTCAATCAATCTTTGAGCTGTCTATGCTCATTAGGTGCTTCAAACAATCTTGTCCTCCCAGGGAACTCAAACCACCGGCGTGGGGTCACTCGTGTTCTCAGGCCTCTCAAGCTAATCCCGTATGAACCCTTGAGATGTGCTTATTGTCTTGCATCTAGCTTTAGCCTTGGGGATTTTTGTAGGCAAACTGCATATGTCTTTTGATGTGTCACAATTCACACCAAATGATAAAAGGTCTCCTTTACCTTTGTCCCAGATTTTGTAGCTATGACCCAGAACCCAGGCATTCATGACTTCAAGTGCCGAGTCCTCCTTTGTCTCTTCCTTTAAGGGAGCGAACAGGCAAGATCAGGATGACTGGGTTCTCTGTCCTTTGAAAGTACTACGATACTACATGAAGAGGGCTCAAAACTTCAGACTGAAGCAACATAGACTTTTTAACACCAGAAGATTAAAGAAGATAACCAAGAACATAATTTCTTTCTGCCTTTATGAAATAATCGCATAGCCTGTGCTCATCATGCAACCAGCGGCCGAATGCGAACTTCCACAAAATAACAGATGACTTTGAAGCTAAGAAATCTACAGTCTTTATGAAAAACAAAATAATACCATTTTGGTCTACACCTCCTTAAGCATCAAGGTCAATCAAGAGCTTTAATTTCACATCAAAAAGCTGAACTAGTTAGTTTAGCCTCAGGAAAACAGGGATAAGGAAAATCATGTTTCTCATTACTCTGCTTACTGTCAAATACATCAGCCAAAAGGGATGCCTTTTCCTTTGGACAGTGAGTGACAGAGCCATCTGGTTTAAGTAAAGGAGGAACTGTTGCATTTACACCAAAGAGTGCACATTTAAGGGTAGCCCACCACTTATATGCCTGGGTTGTACCAGAAAGGGTTTCTTTTATGGTTAAATTGTATTCCTTTTCAGTTGAAGCATAAACTCGTTGAGCAAAAGCTCTAGGCTGAATATAGTTATTCAAAGTAAAATCTGATCTGTTGCCCTTCCAAGGAGGATAGGCCTCCTGTTTTTCCAACAAAACACTGGGAATGATCTTCCTAATCGGGCAGTTGAATCGGTGTAACTTTAGAGGCTAAAAAATGCAGCAAATGTGTTTATGCTGAATAGGCTAACATGAGTCTTTTCATAGATTATATATAACATGAAATATTTATTTTAACAACGTTACTGATCTTAAAATATTTTATATTCTTTATTAGTTCATTTTCATATAGTTTTTTATGTTGTTATTTCCTTTCCTCACTCGGTTAATTTTCCCTGTTGGAGACCTTGGACTTATAGCATCCTACTTTTCAAATTACGGTTATAGCCTAGCTATTCATAAGGATAATACAGTAATAACAAAAACAACAACTTCGCATATATCTGTTGTATTATAGTAGTGCTGTACAGTAATAGATTTGGTTAATGTCATTTGCCGTTTCATTTTTAACGATGAAGAAGGATCAGTTTCACACCAGCAGTGCTCAAGGAACCAAATACTTACTTAGATTATATATAAAATGAACTTCTGTGTAGTTCTATTGTCTGGAGATTTACGCTACCCAAAATTAGGCTGAGGGAAAGTATTTGGTTTCTGGTGAAAGAATTATGTACTATGAATAATAATGAAATTATAAGAAGAAGTTTTTTTAGCCCATGATTGAATAAAAAGCAAGTGAACAGTAACAGTTAAGCAGTTTACATATCCCTGTTTATTATTTCAGTCTTTAATTCTGTTTTTCACATTGCTGAGTAATTTATTAACGCATAGTTTTTATAAGCGTTTTGAAATGAGGGGCTATTTGTGTGCGATATTTTTCACTGTCTTCATGCCTTAAACTACTCAAGTATATTATAAAATTTCAAAGAGTACAGTATTATTTAGGAATTCTATGAAATTATATTATTTTTAGCACTTTAAAACAGTTAATAAAAATAGATTTTGAAATCATATTTTCTTTTACAGATGCTGGACCTGGTATACAACGGTGGAATACCCAAAAATCTAGGTAGCAGGTCAAGAAAACGGAGCACTGGGCAACCACCCCTTGATTTATACTGGGCAAGGAGATTCCCACCATCAAGAAATTGGATGTTCTGCCCTGGAAAGAAAACCCACTTGATGGGTGATGTTGCATGTGTCGTATGATCGAAATGATAAAAGAAAACAAGTTAAAAAGAGTCACGTAATACATGAAATACATGAGAGGTCGTAAGGGTTTATATTTCATTCTCTGGATGAGAAACGTTAGGTATTATTTTGAAGGTATTGTAAGAGGAACAGGTGTCAAAGGGAGAGTAAACTTTTTTTTTTTTTTTTAGTTATACCCTGTACAGTACAATACTTGCATATATATCATAGTTATTTCAAAAAGATAATGTATTATCTGCTGAAAAACAGCAAAGAATGCCACTAGGAAAATTACCTACCTAAAAATATTGTTACTGGGAACATTGCCATCTGTATTTCGTTTTTAAAACAAATTTTTTGGGCTCAAGCCATGTCGTCCTGATGGAAGTTCCTTAAAGGCAGCTTCCTAGGGTATATTACAACTACGGCGATATTCCCAGAGAATTTACCTTCAGGTACCCAGAATTCTAACTCCTGGAGTGAGTATCCCTAAAAAAGACCTTAGGGATATCGTAAATATCAGCGGACGTATTCTTGACACGCCTCATAGCAATCTATACCCCGAATAGAGTTAACACTTCGTAGGGGTCAAATGGCAAGAAAACGAAAACGATAAGAAAGGGGGGAGCCGTTCGTAAGGCATCTCTCCTCCCCGTTTCAAAAGCGTGCCCTGCGCCGCTCGCGGCGCCATCTGTATTCCTTTTTGCGTAGCTCTACGACTCGGTGTTTTGTTCCCTGTTTTCTACCAAATCTTGGAATTTCTCGTGTTATAATGCTTTCTCCAACTTCTTCTGCCTCGGATAAGTTGAGTACTATTTCTTTTATGTATAAATGTAGGCTCTTGGTTAAAATTAAAGTAATTAAAAGAGTTATCTTTGATACAAGAGCTGTTGCCTGCTGGAGGCATCATGGATGCTGTCGCTCGCTAGAATAGGATTTATTTGTTAGCAAGAGCGACGTTCCCAGCCCCTTTGCACTTAAATATTAGCTACTTAGCTTATTTAGGAATTCTGTTATGATGCGTTAGTAGTGTGCCTGGCGAAGTTTTGCCTAGGCTGCCAACACTAGTCTTCGTAGGCTAGCGGTTGGCCTATGTACTTCCTGCATGATAATTAGTCTTCCAAGTGTGATTTTATTGTTTTAAGCGTTAGGCAACGTTATACATATAACCCCTTTTCGAGTATCTTCCAAGATAGTATTGGTGTGAGTTTCGGTGAATTAGGTAATCGATTCTCTTAGTGCCTAGGCTAGGTTGTCTTAGGTCATTATAATATTATCTGTTTCCCCGTTTGCTCCCTTCTCTTCGGGGAAGGGGCAAACCCTTTCCCTCTGTTTAAGCCCTAGGCTTAACTCTAGTGGTTTGTTTGAATTAATTTTCAAATATATCTATGCTGGAGTAGTACTGTACCTTCCCGTTCCATCTGAATTGGTTCAGAGGGGGACAGTACAACAGTGTTTAGTCTGAGTCCGGGTTGGTCTGGCATGGGGCAGAGTCTCCCTTGCTGATTGACACGGGCATAAGGGGTTTATCCCCCTTGGTCCACTTTGTTGGGTTCCAGTAGTGATCCCTTCGCTCGGTGACCCCTCAGACTTGTCCTCTTGCCGTTCCGGATTCGGGATATGTTCCCTTTTCTGGAATAGCATTCCTTCCTTGCCGTGGTTTTAGGGAGGCAGCCAGTAGTGCCGGCCTCCCCCTCGGGTCTTTCTCTGACTGAGATGAGCTGTCTTAGTTGGGAATGACCCTTAACCAAGGCAAGGTTGGATAGGACTCTCTGTCCTTCCCTTCTATTTTCCGTTCCTTTGTGTCAGTCGTCCGCATCCGTACCTAGCCTAGGTTAGGATGGGGAACTGACGTGGTCTCCTGTCGGCCGGCAGAGTGTGCCGACCGGCAGAGTGTGCCGACCGGCAGAGACCCTTCCTTCGAGTGCTGCCCGGTCCTCTCTTGGTCCCTCCATCGCTGCCGTCTGTAGATTCAGTAAGCAGCGGTTAGGAAGCCTGGCTTAGTGTCTCCCCTTCCTTTCGGCACTCTTTCGGGTGCCGGGCACAGAGGCTCATAGCCTCTTAGCCCGGCACTCATGCTGTTGTCTTCGTATGTGTTTTCCTTGCCGTCTGCCGGCCTACAGGCCGGCCGTCGGTGGGGAGGGGTGTTCTCCAGTTCTCTTGCTGTTGGTCGGCGGTGGTTATATACCTTTGCCGGCCGGTCTCTTGCTCATCTGCCGGCCTCTTGCTCATCTGCCGGCCACTACAAGTGGGGCCGGCAGCCGAGCGCTGCCTGGTGTGGAGGCCAGCCGGCAAGGTTTGCTTACTGCTGCCGGCCGGCCTGCTACACTGCCCGGTTAGCCGGCCACTAAGAATGATGGCCGGCAACGCAGTGCAAACCGGGTGGCTGCGGACCGGCAACCACTGCCGGCCGGTTCAGGCATGGGATCTGGAGTTCTCCCCAATAGGGGTGATCTGATGTTGTGTACTTGAGATCTACCTTTCGAAAAACGGGGGGGGGGGGTGCTGACCGGCAATAGCCAGCCGGCACACCACCCTCAGGTACTGTATCAGTCCTTTCTTTGGTGGTGTATTCAACCAAGGGAGTCCATGATATAGTAGGTTACAACACTGTTTTTTCTAACTTACTTGTGTTGCCTTGTGCAATCACTTGGTGTCGCCTTACAAGGATGAAAGGAGAATTTTTTTCATCTCTAGCCAGAATGGTAAAATCTTACCTTAGGTGTGAGCTACACCTAATTTCCCTCGGGAAATATGATCTCTGGTTATTCTAGCAAAGACTAACCACGTGATTTTATGGCTGGTGGGCTTCCACAGGTGTTTGTGTGGGTTTCACAAGTAGGTGTCTTTCCCTTATTCTTGGTGAATACTCATTTGTTACATGTGAATTGAAATTCACTTGATATTCATGGAAATTTTTCTTCTTTTACAGGAGGAGCATCCGAAGTGTGATAGTGTCTTCTGCAATGTCCGCAGTAAGAACTTTTGCGGACATGTCTCGTGTAGGAGGCACGCGGCTTGCGCAGCCTCCAATGATGACCATCGTTACTGGGATCCGCAGGTATGTGCTGTATGTACTAACCTGCTATCAGAGGCTTTTGAATCCCCTAGGTCGGCGGAGTCAAGAGATGCAGCGAGGGAGAAGCTTCGCTTATGGGTAAGGGGTTTTCAGAAAAACACCACTGGACCTTATCTTCCTAATGAGAAGATGAGGGCATACCTTTTTCCCAAGGCTTCCACTGATGCTGTTGTTCCCCAGCCTCGGCCGGAGATCCCTCTCGTCCAGATCCCAGTGGAGGAGGATGTCGCTGATGCCATGCAGGACATCCAGTTGGACGACAAGATGTCTGACTTGTCCGATCGTGCGGAACAGGATCTCCTCGCAGAAGGCGAGGAGGAGGATCGAGATCCTATTGCCGTGGAGGAAGAGGTTCCCGTATCTTCAGACGTGCCGGTTCAGGTCCCTGAACCTATCCCCTCTACCTCGTCCGCTCTTCCAGCAGAGCTAGGACAGGCTCTCTCTTCCATCGTTGGTATGATCCAACAGATGCAGAGGGAGAATAATCAGAAGGCCGCTACTTTGGAGCTCCAGATGCAGAAGATCACAGCATCACGTGGACCTCCAAAGAAGCTCAACGTGAAGGACCTTCCTCTGTACTCGGATGCCAACCCGTGGAGATATGCCGAGCACATGCCGATGACGATTGGGAAGATCGTCATGTCGGAGAAACTGGGCTCAGTTCCCCTTGAGGAGGTGGAATTCTGGCCCAGTAGAGGGGCCTACCCGGACTGTTATGTCCGTTTGAAGAAGGAGCCAGCCTCGAAGGAGGAGACGGAACCAAAGGAGGTGATTATCCTGGATCACTCCAAGGCTCAAGCCACTTTAACAGCTGCATTGAAGGAGAGGGGGTTCTCAAACTCTAAAGTTGCCGCTTTGAGTAAGAAGCACCCCTCCTTTGTATCCTCCCCGGCTAGGGCCTTCCCCTTTATGCAAAAGGGGTTTGCGGCCGTCATGAAGGCGGTTGAAGCTGGCAAGCCGTGTCCGTCTTTGGAGGAATGTAAACCTCTATCGTTGGCATTGCCGCTGGACAATAAGGACTGGAAGGAGGTGCACCTTACTTTCTCGGTTGGGAAGTTGGACGCCGACATTGCAGGTCAGCAGTTCGGCGAAAACCTTCCCAAGTTGTCGGAATTCCTTCTACGGAGGGAATTGGAAACAAAGGAGTGCCTGGCAGCCTCTATGTCTCTCCAGACCAACATGGAGACGATGGCTAGCGACCCCAAGATGCCAGAGATGTTCATGGTAATGGCCAAAATTCATCTGGCCACAGTAACCAAGGACCTCTATTGCTTTGTCAAGGCAAGGAGGGCCTGTAGGGAGTTTGTGTTCGCCTCGGCCACAGTGAGGCATGAACCCAAGAGGCTAATTTCATCCAGCATCTGGGGTAAAGATCTCTTTCCCAAGGACGTGGTCAAAGAGGTCGTGGACAAGGCAGCCACTGAGAACCGCAATCTTCTCCTGAAGTGGGGCCTGTCCCTTAAGAGGAAGTCTTCTCCGGATGAGGGCCCTCAGCCGAAAGGAAAGGCGAAGAAGTCAAGGTTTTCCTCCCGTCCATCCAAGTCCTTCAAACCGCAAAGACAACAGCAGCAGCAGCCAGCTTTGCCTCCGGTACCACAACTGGTAGCCCAGACCCCGACCACCTTCCAATGGGTACCCCAAGCCATGTCATCAGCTTCCCCGGCATTCAATCCCGTGTTCGAGGGACAGTCAACCACGTTTCGTGCAAGACCCAGAGGAGCAGCTAGAGGGTCATCAAGACGCCCCTCTAGGGGACGAGGATTCAGAGGTGGTCGCGGCCAGGGAGGCAAGACTGCAGGGCAGTCAAAGTGAAGTGTCGCCGGTAGGTGGGAGACTTCAGTATTTCCGGGATCGCTGGACCTTCGATCCCTGGGCCCACAGCCTTCTCAAAAATGGACTGGGTTGGAGTTGGTACAGTACTCCGCCCCAGTGCCCTCAATTTTTCCAACACTCCACCCCCGTTTTGGAGGAGTACATCCAAGATCTGTTGGAGAAAAAGGTGATCAGGAGGGTAAAGTCCATCAAGTTTCAAGGGAGGCTGTTTTGTGTTCCCAAGAAAGACTCGGGGAAACTCAGAGTCATTCTGGACTTGTCACCACTCAACAAGTTCATAGTGAACCACAAGTTCAAAATGTTAACGTTACAACACATAAGGGCCTTACTGCCCAAGAGGGCATATACCGTCTCCATCGATTTGTCAGACGCATATTGGCACGTTCCAATAAGTCGCCGTCTCTCCCCCTACCTAGGATTCAAGCTACAACAAAAACTTTATGCTTTCAGGGCGATGCCCTTCGGGCTAAACATAGCCCCAAGGATCTTTACGAAGCTTGCGAGCGCAGCTCTCAAACAGTTACGCCTAAAAGGGTTCCAGGTAGTAGCCTACCTGGACGATTGGTTGGTGTGGGCAGCATCCAGAGCAGAATGCTTGCAAGCTTCCCTTCAAGTGATTCAGTTCCTGGAATATCTAGGCTTCATGATCAGCAGAAAGAAGTCTCGTCTTTCTCCAGCTCAGAGGTTCCAGTGTTTGGGAATTCACTGGGATCTAGTGTCACACCGTCTTTCCATCCCAATGTCAAAGAGGAAGGAAATAGCGGGGTCTGTCAGGAGACTTCTAGGTTCCGAGAGGATATCAAGACGCGAACAAGAGAGGGTTTTGGGCTCTCTTCAGTTTGCATCAGTAACAGACCCAGTGCTAAGAGCACAGCTAAAGGATACAGCGGGAGTATGGAGAACCTTTGCATCGAAAGAGCGAAGGGACTTGAAGAGACCGGTCCCACTTCGACTACGTTCTCTTCTCAGACCGTGGTCTCAAGCCAGTCGTCTAAAGAGGTCTCTACCTCTTCAGCCATCCCCCCCGTCAGTGACAATCCACACAGACGCCTCAAAGGTAGGGTGGGGGGGTCACTCCCATCGGAAAAAAGTGCAAGGGACCTGGTCCAAGCTATTTGGGACCTTTCACATAAACTTTCTAGAAGCTATGGCAGTGCTTCTTACCCTGAAGAAAGTATCCCCACGTCACTCGATCCATGTAAGGTTGGTACTGGACAGCGAGGTGGTAGTGAAATGTCTGAATCGGCGGGGATCGAGATCCCCACCTCTCAACCAGGTAATGTTAGCCATATTCCGACTGGCGGAGAAGAAGAAGTGGCACCTGTCAGCAGTTCACCTTCAAGGAGTCCGGAATGTGACCGCGGACGCTCTATCCAGGGTTTCACCGATAGAGTCAGAATGGTCCCTAGACGCAGGATCATTCTCCTTCATCTTGAGACAAGTCCCAGAACTGCAGATAGACCTCTTCGCGACGATGGACAACAAGAAGCTGCCGAAATATGTGTCCCCATACGTGGACCCCTTGGCAGAAGCAGTAGATGCGATGTCCCTCGATTGGAACAGATGGTCCAGGATCTACCTGTTTCCCCCTCACAACCTGATGTTGAGGGTCCTCAACAAACTGAGATCCTTCAAGGGAGTAGCAGCAATAGTGGCCCACAAGTGGCCGAACAGTGTATGGTTCCCTCTAGCTCTGGAACTACGACTGAAGTTTCTACCACTCCCGGACCCAGTTCTGTCCCAGCAAGTCCAGAAGTCGACTGTCTACGCTTCATTACAGAAAACCCGAACCCTGCAGCTCATGATTTTCTCTCCCTAGCGGTGAAGAAACGGTTCGGAATCTCGAAAGATAGCATCGACTTCCTGGAAGAATACAAGTGTAAGTCTACTAGGAGGCAGTACGAATCTGCATGGAAGAAATGGGTAGCCTTTGTCAAAGATAAGAACCCGCACGAGATCTCTACGGAGTTCTGCCTATCCTTCTTCATTCACCTCCACGGACAGGGGCTGGCGGCTAACACAATTTCTACATGTAAGTCAGCTCTAACAAGACCCATTCTATATGCCTTCCAGGTAGACCTCGCTAACGAGATGTTTAATAAGATCCCGAAGGCCTGTGCTAGGCTTAGACCATCAGATCCTCCAAAGCCTATTTCGTGGTCGTTAGACAAAGTCCTTCATTTTGCCTCATTACTGGATAATGAGGAATGTGCATTGAAGGACCTGACTCAAAAAGTGATCTTCCTTTTTGCCCTTGCTTCTGGGGCCAGAGTTAGTGAGATTGTGGCCCTCTCGAGAGAGGAGGGCCGAGTTCAGTTCCTGGATGGGGGAGAACTGAACCTGTTTCCGGACCCTACGTTTCTCGCTAAGAATGAGTTGCCCACCAACAGGTGGGGTCCTTGGAGAATCTGCCCTCTGAAAGAAGATGCATCTCTATGTCCCGTAGAATGCCTAAAGGTCTATCTTCGTAGAACTTCAGACTTCCATGGGGGCCAACTATTCAGAGGAGAAACATCGGGCTCGAATTTATCTTTAAATCAGCTTAGGGCGAAAATTACATATTTTATTCGCAGAGCGGATCCTGACAGTTCACCCGCAGGTCATGATCCGAGGAAAGTTGCTTCATCCTTAAACTTCTTTAACTTTATGGATTTTGAACACCTTCGTTCATACACTGGCTGGAAGTCTTCCAGGGTATTCTTTTGCCACTATGCTAAGCAAGTGGAGCAGCTAAAGAGGTCTGTGGTAGCAGTTGGTTGCGTCGTTAACCCTGCTGTTTAACTCTGCGAGGAACAGCGGATTCATTTGGGACTTTGATTCTTGGGTGAGTGGCTAGTTATATGCGTTGATATAACTGGTAGTGAAGGCTCTGAGAGCCCACAGTGACTGTTCCAACGTTATGGTGATGGTAGCACAAGTACAGACAGGTGTGCCAAGCGTTTGCTAACGCTATTGTCAGCAAAGTAGTAACATGGACGTTAAGTTTGATACCGGGGTATGTGCAAGTGACATATATGTTTTCTTTCAGATAACCATTCATCCATGCACTACAGTACTTGTGTAAATTGTTGGTCATCCACCTAGCATATGTACATATTTATGGTGACCATGTCTATTTATTGTTTCTCAATAAACTTGTTCTCGGGAACCTTGCGTCTCCTTCACCTATTTTGGTTTCATATTATTTTTTGAGCATTTAGCCTATGTATATTAATCGGGGATATCTATAATAGCCTATTCCTTAATGCAAAGCCTTGTTACACTGGTTTATACTTTCCTTAGCATAAAGGACTCCACCCCTTTCTGAGGACGGTGGTAGCAGCAAGTTTAATCCTACGCAGATATAACCTTTTGTCTAATTTTACTTCGACCTGGGTGCAGGTCGGGACTTTTTCCTTTGGATACTGTAGTCCCGTAAGACTTCGCTTTACTTCATATAGAGTAAGACCACTATATGGTACTGGCTGGCGAGTGATTCATACATAGGTATATGTACTCTTCGTTCGTTTCTAGAGTCTAGTAGGACTCCTCCCTGTAGGGGGCAGGAAGCGCTTTCATGGCTTATGATTAGTGAAAAGATGTATAACGGTAACATCTTAGGTCTGTCAGTCGGGTCGACTAAGAAACATTCTTGAGGAGTACGGCACGTATTGAGAATCCACAGATACAGTAATGCTCTGGTATACTTCCATCAGGACGACATGGCTTGAGCCCAAAAAACGGATTTTGAGCGAAGCGAAAAATCTATTTCTGGGCTCGAACCTGTGCCGCCCAGTGAATAAGCTCCATTTAGCACTTATTCTTAGGTAATCTACTGCTAAATATACCAGAGAAAAAATGTAAAGGAGTGCTAGGTTAACTAGCTCGCTCACCTATTGGTGTCGGTATAAAATTGGGCGTATAATCCAGAGGTCCCGCACTATTTAGATTCATCCACGACAAATACCCCAATAGAGGAGAGCCGTTCAACCTCACTCGGCACCACCAACTCTGCATCCGCTCAGAACCCAACTCCTTTTAGCACGCCTTTATGGTAACCCGCTTTTTGTTTGTGCTCTCGTGTTTTTGCGATTTTCCTTTGGATTATGGCTTTTTCATCGGTTTCCCAGGAGACACCGTCTAAGTTAAGTACCAAGCTATGTTTTGCTGTGTTTTGAGCAATCTAGATCGTTTAATATTTAAATTATAGGAGTTTATTCTCTTTGTTCATATCGATCTTGCTTGATTCCACTTACAGTTGGTACTCCTGTTTTGAGAGCTTTTAGTTTCACTCGCGGTGTTACTATGTGTATTATTTTTATTATTAAATTTTATTTGTTATTGTGGATATTCATTATTTAGCGTTTAGAACCCTCGTGGTTCAATTTTAGGGCCGATATCAGTTACGTATCGTTATGGCTGCCGACCTTCGTTACTAGGCGGCAATGTTATTTTAAAGCCATCAGGTGTGTCCTTTGTGATTTATTTATTATGTTGCATGCCTTGCCCTAATTTTTTATGTGTATATTTATATAATTTTTCAACGCTATCACTATTATAATGAATATTTGTGCTATTACTCCGTTTGATCTGTCTGGTTGGGGATCGTCAGTTGGTAGCCCTGCTGCTCCGTATCACGTGATCCTCCCCCAAGCTCCCCCTCTCGCTAGGTGGGCGGCTAGGCTTCTCTCCCCCCCTCCCCTAGGGGACCGTTGCCTTCCCTCCTTTTAGAGGGGGTAGTTCAGTGTTTATGGACTTTGTCCTCCGGGTGGCCCGGCGGTTTCGTCTCTGTCTAGTCTGGTTGGCCACCGGTCAACAGAGTTGGATCCCGGTGCACCCTATTTTATATTCACTTATCACACTTTTTTATGTTATACGAAACCCTCTGGGTTCGGTTGGCGGTTCTTATCTACAGTTCCGCCCCCCTATTAATTTATAACAGTTCCTATGATTATATATGATTATATATGACAGATCACTATCCCGGAGTTCCTATACGAATTGGTTTATGGATATACTTTTATTTCCCGGCCCGGGGCTTAACCTCGCTCCGGGAAATCAGACACCATGTGTCTTAATTCCTTGTTGTTGCATCCTTTTTATGCTCCCGGCTTGACCGGAATGGATTGCTATACTTTAGTCTTAAGTTAGACTTATGTTTAGGCCCGGGTCCTCCGGACCCGCCCCTACTTAAGAATATTACAGTTAAGCTCTAATCTTGTGTTAGACTTATGTTAGGCCCGGGTCCTCCGGACCCGCCCCTACTTAAGAGAATTACAGTTTCTCATATACTATTCTTTTTATAGATGGTGCATTGTCAGACGACGGCCTGTGCGGCTGTTCTGCATCAGCCTTGTGGCCATACCGTATGTCGGTCTCACGCCCTCTGCGGAGTTCAGCTGGAGGACATCGTGGTATGGCACCCGGATAACTGTATGGTCTGTTTTGACCTCATCACCACCCTTGGATCTGACTCGGTGAGTCCCGTTGGCTATGTTGCCTTCTTATTTATTTTACCTTTTTTGGTATACATACACTATTTAGTAAGATCTCTATGGTCTTGAAGGACCACTGGGAGTCTTCCCTTTTATAATTCCCACTATTATTTCAGGCATCCCCGGAGCAAAAGTCTGCGGCTCGGGCCACACTGAAAGTGTGGGTTGGTGGTTTTGCCCGGAACGTGAAGTCCAAGCAGCCGTATGTCCTATCCGAAGACTATTGTTCCATGATTTATCCCAACGCCAAGTCTTCAGCCGCTGTGGCTAGGCATGTTGCAGCTCCCATCATTGCCCACATTGATGCCACCATAGCGGGGTTCATTGATCAAGAGCAAGATCCGTCGGACGCCCCCGGAGATCTGGAAGACAATGTTGCTTCCATGAACCTGGACGTTGAACCCATGTTATTGGATGATCCGGATGCAGGTAGGGTGGTAAGTGAGGCAGGTGTTACCGGCGCTGAGATTCCTATCCTCAGCCCCGCTCTTTCTTCTTCATCTGATCGCTCTTCCTTTCATGGTTTTTCTGGGGACCGTGATTCGTCTCAACGATCACACCCGGTTCCCCCCAAGGATAAGTCTACATCTAGAACCTTACCTAAAGCTCGTAAGCCTCACAAGGCTTCCCATAGTTCTAAGCAGAATACAAACCCGTCATCTAAGGCTTCTGGCTCCTCCTCTAAGTCTCACGACCCGGGAGTACATTCCGCCACTCCTGCTGCTAGCCCGGGCCTTTCCGAATCAGCCATGCTTCGCATCGTGTCGGAGATGCAGGCTAAGTTGGTGTCGGAAATGCAGTCCAAGATGGACACGATGTTCTCTAACATCGGTCAGAGACTTGGGGCATTAGAGCAAGGTGCTCCGGAGCGAGTCCAAAGCTCTCTCATCCCGGATGCCTCTAAGCTCCCGCCGTTTACCAAGAATAATCCTTGGCGTATGGCTCTTCATTCCCCGTTCTCAGACGGAATGTTGACTTTGGAGGGCCTTGGCACTCGTCCTCTAGAGGACTTTGAATTCTTTCCTCCTGGTCTGGCATTTCCATTTCATGGTTATGCCAGGCTTACCGAGGAAGCTCTGGTTCGGTTAGACAAGGTCCCCAAAGAGACGGTCATCTTCCCAAAAGAACAAGCCCAATCTGTTTGGGCTAGATTCCTGAATGACATTGGTTGCACCAACACCATGTTGACGCCTTATAAGAGCTCCTTCACAATGTTCTTAATGGACAAAAACACCGTGACTCCATGCGTCAATAAGGTAGCAGAGCTTGCTTTCCAATATGCTCTGGAGGAGAAGCCCTTGCCTCCCATCCGAGAGGTGGATCCAATCTCCCTCCTTCTTCCTTCAGGCATTGAGTGTTGGGACAATGTCCATACCACTTTTACCTCTGGCAGACTATCAGCGGACTGTGCTTCAGTAATGTTTAGTGAGCGGCTTCCCCGTCTCCCGGAATCCCTCATTAAACAGGAGTATGATTCCCGCCTACGTGTTGGCCGTACTCTGAACTTGGCCACGTCCACGGAGTCGATAGCCTTGACTTATGATACTGAGAGTATCTTTAAGTCTCTCAATAAGGCTACGTTGCAGTCATTATACTACGACCTTTATGACTTCGCTATTGCTAAACGCAGGTGTCGCAAACACGTCCTGGCTGAGGCGACTATTAGGCACGAGCCTAATAAGCTTATCCGGTCCTCCTGTTGGGGTTCAAATCTCTTCCCTGAGGATCTTGTAGAGGAAGTCTTGGCAGAGGCCACTAGAGTCAATCAGAGCCTTAAAGCCCGTTGGGGTTTGACTCCTAAACGAAAATATGACCCCGCAAATTACCAAGCCCGGGGTAGGAAGAAGCTCCGCCCGTATACCTCCACCCAGTTCAGGCAACAGCAGAGTAGTTCGTCCAATTTCCGACTGCCTCTTCCTCCATCTCCCGTTGCCCCTGCACAGCCTTCCACCTCTCAGGCTCCTTCGGACGACTATGTCACCGTTCTGCTCCCTAAGAGCCAGCTTTCCGGTGCCTCCACCACTTCTCCTGCCTTTAACCAGTCTTATGAGGCTCATAGCTCTTCCAAGAGTTATAATAGAGGTAGAGGCTACCACCGTGGTTCTAACCAGAACAGAGGCAGGGGAAGGTTCTTTCGCAAGGGAAAGAACTTCCGAGGCGGACGTGGAGGCAACTCCTCAAGCCAATACTGAGGTGCAGCAGGTAGGGGGGAGGCTTTATGCCTTCCGCAACAAATGGAGGTTCAGTCCCTGGGCTTTCAGTATCATCTCCAAGGGACTGGGGTGGAGTTGGATTCAAGGGCCTCCTCCTCCGAACAAATTTCATCAACATTCCACTCCGGACCTAGTCGAATTTGTCCAGGATCTGTTACAAAAGAACGCCATACAAGAAACGAAACACCTGAAGTTTCAAGGTCGGCTGTTCAGTGTCCCGAAGAAGGATTCAGACAAGAGAAGAGTGATTCTAGACCTATCCCTTCTCAACTTGTCCATTCAATGCGACAAGTTTCGAATGCTTACCGTCTCGCAGGTGCGGACCTTACTTCCCCGTGGGGCCGTCACCACCTCTATCGATCTTACAGACGCCTATTATCACGTCCCGATAGCGAGACACTTCCGTCCGTATCTAGGCTTCCGCTTAGGGGACAAAAATTACTCCTTCAAGGTGATGCCTTTCGGGCTCAACATCGCCCCAAGGATCTTCACAAAGTTAGCAGAAGTCGCTGTTCAGGAACTCAGAAATCAGGGGATTCAAGTAGTAGCCTATCTGGACGACTGGCTCATTTGGTCAGACACCTCCCAAAATTGCCTAAAAGCCACTCACAAAGTCATCCAATATCTTCAATCTCTAGGCTTCCAGATCAACTTCAAGAAGTCCCGTCTTCTTCCGAAATCAAAGTTCCAATGGCTCGGCCTGCAATGGGATCTTATATCTCATACTCTGTGTCTTCCCAAACCCAAGAGGTTAGAGATTGCAAGGAACACCAAACGCTTTCTCAAAGACAAAGTAAGTTCCAGACGACTCCAAGAGAGGATTCTGGGGTCCCTTCAATTTGCCTCAGTGACGGATCTACTTCTGAAGGCAAAATTGAAAGATATCAATCGTGTCTGGCGTTCGAGGGCGAACTGGAAGCTCCGGGACAGGAAAGTCCGCCTTCCTCCCATTCTACGGGAAAGACTTCTTCCTTGGACAAGAGCCAACAGTCTGTCAAAGTCAGTTCCCCTTCGATTTCCGCCTCCGAAGTTAATCATTCACACGGACGCATCCCTATCAGGTTGGGGCGGCTATTCTCAGCTCAGGAAAGTTCAAGGTCTTTAGTCTCCCTTATTCCGCCAATTTCACATCAATGTGCTGGAGGCCATGGCAGTTCTTCTAACCCTGAAACGTCTCGCTCTACCCAAGAGACAACACCTTCGTCTGGTCCTCGACAGCGAAGTGGTGGTCCGCTGCCTCAACAGAGGCAGGTCAAAATCAGGGCCTCTGAACCATGTTCTAGTAGCCATATTCTCCCTAGCAGCCTCGAACCGTTGGCATCTTTCAGCTGTCCACCTGGCGGGAGTCCGGAATGTAGTGGCAGACGCCCTGTCCCGGACCTCCCCTCTAGAATCGGAATGGTCACTCGATCTAAAGTCATTCCGGTGGATTCTCTCTCGGGTTCCCGGTCTCCAAGTGGACCTCTTCGCCACGGAGTCCAACCACAAATTGAGAGTATATGTGGCTCCCAATCTAGACCCTCAGGCTTACGCCACAGACGCCATGTCACAGAATTGGGACATCTGGGAAAAGATTTATCTCTTTCCCCCGGTGAATCTTTTACTGAAAGTCCTAGACAAACTGAGATCCTTCAAGGGACAAGTAGCCTTGGTCGCACCCAACTGGCCCAAGAGCAACTGGTATCCTCTCCTGCGAGAGTTGAGACTATATCCTCACCCGATACCCAATCCGGTTCTGTCTCAGATAGTACAAACACGCGTTGTGTACGCTTTCTCAAACATTCAGAGCGCCCTAACTTTATGGACTTCATGAAGTTTGCGGCCATGCATGGTGCCAATATCGATCCTCAAAACACCCTGTTCCTAGAATCAGATAAACGGGATTCCACCATCCGCCAGTATGACTCTGCAGTTAAAAAGTTGGCAAAATTTTTGATAGACTCAGACGTGCACTGTATGAACTTGAACCTTACAGTCACTTTCTTTAGAACTTTATTAGAATTAGGTCTGGCAGCCAATACTATCACCACTATTAAATCTGCTTTGAAAAAGATCTTCCTAGTGGGTTTTAACATAGACTTAACCGACTCTTTGTTAGCTTCAATTCCGAAAGCCTGTGCCAGACTGAAACCGGTTACTCGTCCTACCCCGGTGACCTGGTTCCTTAATGACGTACTCAAATTGGCTTCTGATACCATTAACAGTTCGTGTGATTACATTCCCCTTCTCAGGAAAACACTTTTCCTGGTGAGCTTGGCTTCCGGGGCAAGAATTTCTGAACTGGCAGCCTTGTCGAGAGACCCGGGTCATATTGAGTTCCTTCCTTCGGGAGAGGTCCTTCTTTCACCTAACAAATTCTTTTTGGCTAAGAACGAAGACACTCAGAACAGATGGTCCTCCTGGAAAATCGTCCCCCTCACGCAAGATCCGTCTCTGTGCCCTGTTACTACTCTTAGGTCTTATTTATCCCGGACCTCCTCTATCTCCTCGGGGCCTCTATTCGTTAGAGAACAAGGTGGTACCATTACCATTAAAGGGATCAGGCAACAAATTTTGTATTTTATTAAACAAGCTAGCCCTGACTCTTTTCCTCTTGCACATGATATCAGAGCGGTTGCTACTTCGGTGAACTTTTTTCACCACATGAATTTTACGGACCTTTCCAGGTATACAGGGTGGAAATCACCGTCAGTGTTCAAGAAACACTACCTTAAACATTTGGAAGCCTTAAAATTTTCTACAGTAGCTGCAGGGAGCGTAGTTACTCCCAGGTAACTCACAGGTTAATTCCTTGTCACTTTATCTCTCCCCCTTACCTGCCTCATTTATACCCTATTTGTATTCGTTGGTTTCGCACCTGAATACTGTTATTATATTTGTAAATTTTTAACTCCTGAGTATCTGTATATATTATCACTCACGGCATTATTATACCTTACCTTATTTGTCAATTGTTCTACCAAGTGGATTTATGTTCCTTTTAAGATACCCTTATAATTGTTTTTGGCACTCATCTCTGATTAAAGCAACTTGTTTTTCCCTTACGCTTATGTTTTTTCCTTTATTTTGCAAGTTTGGTGACATTTCTCTTGTATATATTCACTGGGCGGCACAGGATTCGAGCCCAGAAAAGGGATTTTGACGTAGGAAAAATCTATTTCTGGGCGAGGGACCTGTGCCGCCCAGTGAACCCTCCCAGCTCCTCTCCCTTGGAGTCCCCAAACTTTGGGTGCTAAGGAGTTGGGTTCTGAGCGGATGCAGAGTTGGTGGTGCCGAGTGAGGTTGAACGGCTCTCCTCTATTGGGGTATTTGTCGTGGATGAATCTAAATAGTGCGGGACCTCTGGATTATACGCCCAATTTTATACCGACACCAATAGGTGAGCGAGCTAGTTAACCTAGCACTCCTTTACATTTTTTCTCTGGTATATTTAGCAGTAGATTACCTAAGAATAAGTGCTAAATGGAGCTTATTCACTGGGCGGCACAGGTTCCTCGCCCAGAAATAGATTTTTCCTACGTCAAAATCCCTTTTTTGGGTAAGATAGCCATGTCGTCCTGATGGACCCGCCCTGCTCCTTTTCTAAAAAAAAAAAAAAAAAAATAAAGAGTGAAAAGGATTGTAGGACCCCTCCCTACATACAGTATCTGTAGCACCTCGTGTATTGCTACAAGGAATACAAATGGCGCCGTGAGCGGCGCAGGGCACGCTTTCGAAACGGGGAGGAGAGATGCCTTACGAACGGCTCCCCCCTTTCTTATCGTTTTCGTTTTCTTGCCATTTGACCCCTACGAAGTGTTAACTCTATTCGGGGTATAGATTGCTATGAGGCGTGTCAAGAATACGTCCACTGATATTTACGATATCCCTAAGGTCTTTTTTAGGGATACTCGCTCCAGGAGTTAGAATTCTGGGTACCTGAAGGTAAATTCTCTGGGAATATCGCCGTAGTTGTAATATACCCTAGGAAGCTGCCTTTAAGGAACTTCCATCAGGACGACATGGCTATCTTACCCAAAAATAGATTTTTCGCTTCGCTGAAAATCCGTTATATATATACATATATATACATATATACATATATATATAGATAGATAGATACATTAAGTATAAATAGATAAAAGAAATGTGTATGTATGTATGTATGTATGTATGTTGTGAAAATCATAGCCATATCATGCTCTGCTGATTTTATGAAAAAAATATTTTCCTTTAACCCTTTTACCCCCAAAGGACGTACTGGTATGTTTCACAAAACTCATCCCTTTACCCCCATGGACGTACCGGTACGTTCTTGCAAAAAAATGCCATTTAAATTTTTTTTTTTGCATATTTTTTATAATTTTTTGAGAAACTTCAGGCATTTTCCAAGAGAATGAGACCAACCTGACCTCTCTATGACGAAAATTAAGGCTGTTAGAGCAATTTAAAAAATATATACTGCAAAATGTGCTTGAAAAAAATTAACCCCTGGGGGTTAAGGGTTGGAAATTTCCAAATAGCCTGGGGGTAAAAGGGTTAAGTAATTTGTGGTATTATGTGGTGGTGGCTAAGATTAGCTACAACTGAAACAGATTTATATGTTTTGGTCTTGGTGTATTGAGAGTAATATGCTTTGAAATCGATGTGTGTGGTAGAGCTATCTCTCTCTCTCTCTTTTTTATTATTTTCTGGCTGTTGTCTGTGAGCACCAAAAGGCTGTAAAGTATTGATGAATAGAAGGAATACTTGTCGCAAATACAATTTATCACAGCCACTAACCCTTTTACCCCCAAAGGACGTACTGTTACGTTTCACAAAAGCCACCCCTTTACCCCCATGGATGTACCGGTACGTCCTTGCAAAAAAATGCTATAAAAATTAGTTTTTCATATTTTTTGAGAATTTTTTGAGAAAATTCAGGCATTTTCCAAGAGAATGAGACCAACCTGACCTCTCTATGACAAAAATTAAGGCTGTTAGAGCAATTTAAAAAAAATATACTGCAAAATGTGCTAGGAAAAAAATAACCCGTAGGGGTTAAGGGTTGGAAATTTCCAAATACCCCGGGGGTAAAAGGGTTAAGAAGCCAGGTTTACGTGTAAATTCTTCCCTTGCCTTTAGTGTCCATGCAAGAGTACTGCACTCACCACTCCGAAATGTTTTGATCACCTTGTGGTTACGAATGATCAGTTACTGAGCATTGCAAAGTCTGTGAAGCATATATTTTTGGACTATGAAACTTTTCATAAGGAATTATGTAATACTTGCTAGGTACTATTTCTATATATCAGACGTCCTGGTTAGCCTACGCCTAAAACGAGTTAGAGTTATACTAAAGATAGATATTTTGGCAAGTGACTCTTGGGTCTGAAGACTAGATATATGATAGGTTATATGAATTTAATTACACTCGCATTAGGAAATTTAAGGACAGGTTTTTTTTAGCTGTAGTTTTGGGTGTAGTCCATAAATTGAGTGCTTACAAGTAAAAAAAAATTGGACAATTTTGAGATATTTACAAATTTGGCGTTTTCGTCCTTCAAGCTTTTTCGTATTTTTTAATAATAATTATTTTCCTTTATTCATTAATCATGAAACTAAATACTTTTTAAGAGTAAAAGGGTACAATAATTCCGAACATGCAAAGAAAAAAATGATATCCTTGATGGTTTTTGAGTAAATGCAATAGTTACATTTTCCTCTTGGAAAGTTGAGTAAATTAATGATAAGAGATTGGATGAAGTTGAAGTAATCATAGTCATTATCACTGTTATCTGAATCTTGTCTGATTCCTCATTGCCATTGTCATTGTCGTATTGGTTTACTTCCAGAGAATCGGAGTCAAGATGCCAGATAACTCGTAATCAATCAGTCCAGAGAATCTGTCAGTTGAAATCCTTCAAACCAATTTGGCACTTTCTTACCACTGAGCTCTTTCCATCCATGGTTTAAGGGTGATGACTTGGCAGGCTTAAATTTATTTTCAATTTTCCACATCTTTGCAAATAACTTGACTTGCTCAATGTGTCAGATAGGAGCTGCTTTGGAAGGAGGCGTTGGTTTAGTCTCAAACATTTTACTTTTCCCAGAGGCCGCCCATCATCTCTGGGCATTAACTTTGTTTTAATTAATGGGGGGGGGTTGCTTTTTTGACATGTGCAGTAATTGCCTTTTCCATAAATTACACATACTGTACATATTGTTCCAGTGAAGCTTTGGAACTTTCTAACTCTACTAGTGCCGGAAGGGATTGAAGTTATATCAAAGCAATTGCAGTGCAGAATGTGCCATTTATTTCACTAAGCTCCTTGACCCTGCTTCTGATGTTAACAAAGCATCAATTATTGCTGTGAGCATGTCTCATTTCTAGGAAAATTTTTCTGTTTGCAGGTCCACATTGCTGTAGTAATGAATGAGAGTGATCATTATATCTGTATCATCACAGCTCATTGTCACTCGCAAAGGCGTACTACTCCCATAAAGCTGAAAGATGGGAAACTCCATCCTTGTGTCAGCTTTGCTGTGATCTCAGTCATATAAAAGATAGTCCTGTCGTGTCAAACTTATTACTGTTTACAGAAAATTCTTAGCATTTTCTTTTTTAAGCTACAATTACTTTCTTGGTCCCAAGTATGTCAGCATAATCATCTAACTGCCACTTATTGAACAAGAAAGGAAGGAAAGTATCTTTGAACTGTGATGAGGATAGGCACTTTGTAAAAGATTTAGACATTTTTGGCTTGTACCAGCGATGCTGATAACTGTGTCAGTGTCTCCCCAAATTTGATGCGCTGGATCTTTGATTTTGCTTTGAGTATAGTCATTACACACAAAGTGCACATCGTTGCTTGTAGCTTTACAAGTCATAACTACGAGAGCTTTGGCAATTCCACTGTAAGTAGAAGGAAAGCTTTGAATCATTCTGATCAAGAATATTCAAATCACTTGCCGTATTCAACGGTTCTATATCTATTGTTGCCAATGACTCAAGACGTTTAGCCAATTTGGACTTGCTGGTTTTAATCATTGTTCCATCTACATTGCAGTGACTAAGGGGAACTACTGACAGTGGATGAGAGAACTTTTCTTAAGTCTAGGTTTTTTTGGCAGGATAAGTAAAGAAGACTGCGAAACATGTCTCGTGAACATATCAGCTCTTATCACTTTTTTATCATTTGTTGACAGAAGACTTTGCGGCATTGCTAGCAAAGTTTCTAAATTTCCCTCTCTTGATGGGCTTCTCAAATTGTGCTGGATCTTTATCACTTCATCAAGGAACTCCTTTTGTCATTCAAAACCTTTCTGATTGTGAGGCTGGTTTTCCAGAAGATAAGTTGATCAGATAGCAATTGCTTTACTCAACCTTTTGAAATGGATTCATGGTCGAACCTCCCTTGTATACATCGTCTTCAGCAGATGACAATGCATCAGGCCTTTCGCAGCGTTCATTCATGTTATTATTTTTTGCCCACTACACTAGTTCTTCCAGTGGTTGCATTTCATCCTAATTCAACACCTCAACTGTTATAGTGGCATCAGCTGGTTAATCTGAGATATTTTATGTTGTTTCTTAGAATGAGGACAGCAGCTTTGATGTTCTGTTTTGAGTAGTCTTTGTTAGTAGAAATAACTAGCCCTTTTTTCTTTGTCTGCATTATTAGACCCTAAGTGCCTTTGAGCATGGATATTTGATTCCTTTGTAGCAATATAAGATACTTTTTTATTAGGTTTGTGTTAAAACTTCTATCTTCATGAACTGCACAAGCGTAGTGAATGCATTGCCTCTATTCACGTGGTAATGACCCTGCTTTAGTTTCAAGGTCATTTTGTGGAAATGTATGGCAACATTTATGATAGTTTGGATCCCGGGCAGTTAAATCAGCTGATACATAATCCTTCTTGAAGTCCGAGTCATTGGATATCTCTACATATCGCTTCATCATTCTTTGAAATGATTTAGTAACAACTGTTATCAAGTGTTCGAATTGAGCACTAAGTTTCCGTCCTACTTTGATTCTTCCCGTCTTGTTGCAGAAGATACATCTCTCCAAGATAGTCAGTAGTTGATTTGGTCCCAACAGAAACTGCAACGTAGAACAGAGGGGACACAATTGTTTAACTGCTCATTATGTCTTAATCTTAAATAATAGACATTAGAAGGAAAGAGTGAAATAACAATTGCAACTAAAATCAATACCGGTGATCTTTTAACCCTTTTACCCCCGGGGTATTTGGAAATTTCCAACCCTTAACCCCCAGGGGGTTATTTTTTTTCCAGCACATTTTGTAGTATATTTTCTTTAAATTGCTCTAACAGCCTTAATTTTTGTCATAGAGAGGTCAGGTTGGTCTCATTCTCTTGGAAAATGCCTGAATTTTCTCAAAACATTATCAAAAATATGAAAAAAAAATTTTTTATAGCATTTTTTTGCAAGGACGTACCGGTACGTCCATGGGGGTAAAAAGATGAGTTTTGTGAAACGTACCAGTACGTCCTTTTGGGGTAAAAGGGTTAATCTTAAATAATAGACATTAGAAGGAAAGAGTGAAATAACAATTGCAACTAAAATCAATACCGGTGATCTTTTAAGAACAGCTTGTAAGGCAACTGCTGTACTATAATTATCAATCTTAGCTCCTGATTTGATTGCTAGAAAGTTGCTGATAGCCGTCTCCATGATGATTGTCACTAGGTTAATATCACTGAGAATGACATACTTTGATGAACTTCACTGTTTTTAAAAGTATTTTTAACATGGGACCACTTTTCTTTGGTTAAAGAAGTATCTTACTTTCTCTCTCTCTCTCTCTCTCCAAGAGCATATCCCTAAAATCGATATGCTGTACACTCACAAAATTGAATATGCAAGTCAATCATTCAATTGCATCAAATAAAGGGCTAATTTAATAAGTAAGTGTTGACTTTTTCTGATATATAACTAAAGTAAATATTTATATGGTTCTCATTTCAAGTCTGTCATTCCTGAACCACCAAGAGAACTAACTTAATTTACCTTTGATTCTTTAGGGTGGAAAAATGTTGTATTTTTATTAACCTTAATGAGTTCACAAAGTTTGTGTAATTGATAAAAATATCAGCTGTGGTAACAATACTTATAAGCTGTAACAAGTATCTGCACTATAAAAAATATTTTGATAGATTCTGTCTTTCTATGGCCACTGACAATACACACTCAGGCACATTATTCTATCTTTTTCAATATTTAACTTAGCCGGTGATTATATAAGCTACAGCTCTGCTGCTCGACAGAAAACTCTACGTAAAAAATCCGCCAGCGATCGCTATGCAGGTAGGGGGTGTACTTCAACAGCGCCATCTGTCGTGCAGGTACTCAGTACTCAATGTAAACACAGAACTCAATTTTCTCTCTGTCGTGCCACCGGCAAGACCTACTAATTTGCTGTTGCTAACTGGATTGGTTTTCACAACTTTTTGGTGAAGTACACGTTTCTAGTTTTGAGCTTTCGCTTTGCAGGCTTTATCTTCAATACATCCTTGCATTCTTTTGTTGATATCGGATTATTTGTTGATGACTTTGGATAGTTTTGAATTCCCCTTTGACTAATTCAAAATGGCTGACCTTTCTCAAGTCCCTAAATTCAGGAAGTGTAATGCTAGGGACTGTTCAAGGCGTCTTCCGAAGGCCTCTATCGATCCTCACACCGTTTGTTCCAATTGTCGGGATAAAACCTGTCAATTGGAAGATCGATGTGAAGAATGCGTTGGGCTTTCGGAATTCGATTTTATCGAATTCCAGAAATATACACGTAGGCTAGAGAGAGATAGAGTCAGGAGAAGTTCATCTCGCTCCGTTGAATTTTCCTCTCCTCATGCCCCACAACCTATTCCTTCCCCTGTAGTGGTTGCTCCTGATCCCCCTTCTAGCACTCAAGAACCTTCGATGGCAGATATGATGCGTGCCATCCAAGCTCTGGGTGAGAGAGTCGAGTCATTGGCGAGTGATCGTAACCAGCTCATGGCAGACGTCAAGGAGCTGAAGTGTAAGAGTGCAGTGGGTAGTGATAAAGTGAGTGATAGTGTTGTGGATAGTGTTGCGCTTGAGGGTTCGTCTGTTCGTGCCTGTCGTCCTCCCAGTCCGGGACCTCTTGCAAGCTCCCAAGTCCAGGGGAGAAGCAATGTCGTACGACCAAAGGGTTCGAGAGGCTTTAATCAGCGAACAGACGTTCCCTCCGTGGTTTCGGGCGTATCTACCCAAGATCGCCCCACCCACACAAAGACGAGAGAGCCCATTTATACCTCGTCTGCGGAAGAGGTTTCTCGTAAGAAACCATGGACCAAGGTCTCGCGGCCTCTTAAGCGCAAGTCGGTCCCTTCCGCGCAAGTCCAACGGCCCAGTTGTAGCCACTGGGTCAGTTCGGACTCGCTGCAGTCTTCCGACGACTGCTCACCTCCTAAGAGAGGCAAAGCGGTACCGCATCAGGCAGTCACACCGTCTGTTGCCGCACCTGCTCCTGTAGACCCTAAGTGGTCTTTGCTGCAGACCATGCAGTATCAGTTAACGTCATTGATGCAGGACTTTCGTGCGGAGAAGGTTGACGCTGCACCAACCTCTAGCCTACAACCACCCACGGTTGTGGGTCCTGTGGACGCTGAGGCGACCTTCTGCCGCACTCCATCTGAGAGAGTCCCGCCACCCATGCGTTCCAGTGTACCATGCCAGCCGCATGTTGACGTTCAGCGACGCACGGAACCTTCCGTTGACGTTCGCGAGGTACAACAACAGTCTAAGTTGTTTTGTTTTGACGCGGTGCGTCAACCTCCGCAACCCAGTGTGGTTACCTCTGCTCGCCCACATCAGACTAGACATTCTGGAGTAGACGCTATGCGTCCCCGCGCTGCTATGGTTGTTGCCAGTTCACAGACTGGGCAACAGTTCCATGACGTTGCGTCCGGTTCAGTCACGCGTGCACCCGTGCTGCCGGACTCAGCTGACCAGCCGATTCCTACTCCTTTGCCGCTTCCTCCTCAATTCTCGGATGATGGACTCTCTGATGATGACGACGCGGCACACATTGATGACCCACATTCGGACCCTGACGAACCCAAGACCACGCAACCCTCTTTGGACTTTAGAAAAGTTCTTGCTCTGTTCAAAGAGATGTATCCGGACCAGTTTGTGTCTGCGTCTCCACGCTCTCCTCCGTCAGAGTTTGCTTTAGGTACGCAGTCATCCGCGCCTGCCTTTACGAAACTCGTCCTCACCCGCTCGTCCAAGAGAGCTTTACGAGTTTTAGGAGATTGGATGCAGTCCAAAAAGAACCTAGGGAAGACAGCCTTTACGTTTCCCCCTGCGAAACTCTCTTCCAGATCGAGCGTCTGGTATGCCACGGGAGAAGTTCTCGGCTTGGGAGTTCCTGCCTCTGCCCAGGGCGACTTCTCAAGTCTGGTAGACTCTCCCCGCAGGCTAGCCATGAGACGCTCTAAGATATGCTGGTCTCCTTCGGACCTAGACCATCTGTTGAAAGGAGTATTTAGAGCCTTCGAGGTCTTTAACTTTTTGGACTGGTGTCTTGGAGCTTTGAGCAGGAAGATCTCCCCGTCTGACAAGGAATCTTCCTTGCTCATAATGTCCTGCATGGACAAGGCCATACGTGACGGATCTAGTGAGCTTGCGGCTTCGTTCGTATCCGGGGTCCTCAAGAAACGGGAGAACCTTTGCTCTTTCCTGTCAGCTGGAGTAACACCGTGTCAAAGATCAGAACTTCTTTTTGCTCCTCTCTCAAAGTGCCTTTTTCCAGAGGACTTGATTAAGGAGATTGCTGCCTCTTTGATTCAGAAGGACACCCATGACCTGGTTGCGTCCTCTGCCCGCAAAGCCACCCCTTTGCCTACCTTGTCAAGACCCAGGATGGACACTCCAGCGTCCAGATTCATTCCGCCCTTTCGTGGCAGAGCCTCCAGCAGAGGAGGTGCTCGTGCCGAAGAGAGACGTGGGAAGAAGAAAGGTACCAAGTCCTTTAAAGGCAGAGTCTGACTGCCACCTTCTTCAGACAGCAGTGGGAGCCAGACTCAAGAACTTCTGGCAGACCTGGGAGAAAAGGGGCGCAGATGCACAATCTGTGAAGTTGCTCAGAGAAGGGTACAAGATCCCGTTTTTACGAAAACCCCCTCTAGCAACGTCTCCCATCGATCTCTCTCCCAGGTACAGAGAGGAAGACAAGAGACGAGCTTTGAAGCAGGAGGTGTCTGTCTTGCTAGAAAAGGGAGCGGTAGTCAAAGTCCGGGACCATCAATCCCCGGGCTTCTACAACCGTCTCTTCTTAGTGGTAAAGAAGACAGGAGGGTGGAGGCCGGTGCTAGACGTCAGTGCGCTGAATGTCTTTGTCACAAAGCAGACGTTCGCCATGGAGACCACAAAGTCCGTTCTAGCAGCGGTCAGAAAGGAAGACTGGATGGTCTCTTTAGACCTAAGGGACGCATACTTTCACGTCCCCATCCACCCAGACTCCCAACCTTTTCTGAGATTCGTTTACGAGAAGGTTGTCTACCAATTTCAAGCCCTGTGCTTTGGCCTAAGCACAGCTCCTCTTGTGTTTACGAGGCTGATGAGGAATATAGCCAAATTCCTTCATTTAGCGGATATCAGAGCCTCCCTCTATTTGGACGACTGGCTTCTAAGAGCTTCTTCCAGTCGTCGCTGTCTAGAGAATCTAAAGTGGACTCCAGATCTGATCAAGGAATTGGGTCTCCTGGTCAATATGGAAAAGTCTCAACTGGTCCCATCCCAAACTATTGTGTATTTAGGGATGGAGATTCACAGTCAAGCTTTTCGGGCTTTTCCGTCGGCCCCCAGAACAAGTCAAGCCCAGGTATGCATCCAGAACATGCTGAAGAAGGAACGATGTTCAGTCAGACAGTGGATGAGTCTGATAGGGACACTATCATCCCTGGAACAGTTCGTTTCGTTAGGAAGACTACACCTCCGTCCCCTTCAATTTCACCTAGCTGTTTACTGGAAAAAGGACAAGACGCTAGAAGCGGTCTCGATCCCCATTTCCGAGAAGATGAAGGCGTCCCTGACTTGGTGGAAGGACAGTATCAGCCTCAGAGAGGGTCTGCCCCTGGCTGTTCAGACTCCCAACCACGTTCTCTTCTCGGACACGGGCTGGGGTGCGACATTAGACGGTCGGGAATGCTCGGGAACTTGGAACTCGAGTCAAAGAACGTTACATATCAACTGCAAGGAGCTACTGGCAGTTCATATGCCCTTGAAAAGCTTCAAGTCCCTCCTTCAAGGCATAGTGGTGGAGGTGAACTCGGACAACACCACGGCTTTGGCATACATCTCCAAGCAAGGAGGGACCCATTCTATGACGTTGTACGAGATCGCAAGGGACCTCCTCACCTGGTCAAAAGATCTAAACCTTTCTCTAGTAACGAGGTTCATCCAAGGCAACTTGAATGTCATGGCAGATTGCCTCAGTCGGAAGGGACAAATCATTCCAACAGAATGGACCCTACACAAGGATGTGTGCAAGAGACTGTGGGCCACATGGGGCCAGCCTACCATAGATCTCTTCGCAACCTCGATGACCAAGAGGCTCCCAATATATTGCTCACCAATCCCGGACCCAGCAGCAGTTCATATAGATGCCTTTCTACTGGATTGGTCACATCTAGACCTATATGCATTCCCCCCGTTCAAGATTGTCAACAAGGTACTGCAGAAGTTCGCCTCTCACGAAGGGACAAGGTTGACGTTAGTTGCTCCCCTCTGGCCCCCGAGAGAATGGTTCACCGAGGTACTTCAATGGCTAGTGGACGTTCCCAGAACTCTTCCTCTAAGGGTGGACCTTCTACGTCAGCCTCACGTAAAGAAGGTACACCAAGGCCTCCACCCTCTTCGTCTGACTGCCTTCAGACTATCGAAAGACTCTCAAGAGCTAGAGGCTTTTCGAAGGAGGCAGCCAGGGCGATTGCTAGAGCAAGGAGGACATCCACTCTTAGAGTCTACCAGTCGAAGTGGGAAGTCTTCCGAAACTGGTGCAAGTCAGTATCAGTATCCTCGACCAGTACCTCTGTAACCCAAATAGCTGACTTCCTCTTATACCTGAGGAAAGAAAGATCTCTTTCAGCTCCCACCATCAAGGGTTACAGAAGCATGTTGGCATCAGTCTTCCGTCACAGAGGCTTAGATCTTTCCAACAACAAAGATCTACAGGACCTCCTTAAGTCTTTTGAGACCACGAAGGAGCATCGTTTGGCTACACCTGGTTGGAATTTAGACGTGGTACTAAGATTCCTTATGTCAGAAAGGTTCGAGCCACTACAATCAGCCTCCTTTAAAGATCTCACTTTAAAGACTCTTTTCCTGGTTTGCTTAGCCACAGCTAAAAGAGTCAGTGAGATTCACGCCTTCAGCAGGAACATCGGATTTTCATCTGAAACGGCTACATGTTCTTTACAGCTTGGTTTTCTAGCCAAAAACGAGCTACCTTCTCGTCCTTGGCCGAAATCGTTCGATATTCCAAGCCTTTCTAATATGGTTGGAAATGAACTAGAAAGAGTCTTATGCCCTGTTAGAGCTCTTAAGTTCTATTTAAGACGAACTAAACCTTTACAAGAACAGTCAGAAGCTTTATGGTGTTCTATTAAGAAACCTTCTTTGCCTATGTCAAAGAATGCCTTATCCTATTATATCAGACTGTTAATACGAGAAGTTCATTCCCATCTGAGTGAGGAAGACCAAGCTTTGCTGAAGGTAAGGACACATGAAGTTAGAGCTGTCGCAACTTCAGTGGCCTTTAAACAAAATAGATCTCTGCAGAGTATAATGGACGCAACCTATTGGAGAAGCAAGTCAGTGTTCGCGTCTTTTTATCTTAAAGATGTCCAGTCTCTTTACGAGAACTGCTACACCCTGGGACCATTCGTAGCAGCGAGTGCAGTAGTGGGTGAGGGCTCAACCACTACATTCCCCTAATTCCATAACCTTTTTAATCTTTCTCTTGAAATGTTTTTTATTGTTGTTTTTGGGTTGTCCGGAAGGCTAAGAAGCCTTTCGCATCCTGGTTGATTTGGCGGGTGGTCAAATTCTTTTCTTGAGAAGCGCCTAGATTAGAGGTTTTGATGAGGTCCTGTAGTATGGGTTGCAACCCTTGATACTTCAGCTCCTAGGGGTCGCTCAGCATCCTAAGAGGATCGCGAGGCTCAGTAAGGAAGACGTACTTAAAAAGGCAGAGTAATTGTTCAAGTCGACTTCCTTACCAGGTACTTATTTATTTTATGTTTGTTATTTTGATAACTGCTAAAATGAAATAAAAAATCCTTAGCTCATAATAATGTAAACAATTATTGCTGGTCTCTACCCACCCCCCTGGGTGTGAATCAGCTTATATAATCACCGGCTAAGTTTAATATTGAAAAATGTTATTTTTATAATAAAATAAATTTTTGAATATACTTACCCGGTGATTATATATTAAAGGACCCTCCCTTCCTCCCCAATAGAGACGCAGTGGACCGAGGAGAAAATTGAGTTCTGTGTTTACATTGAGTACTGAGTACCTGCACGACAGATGGCGCTGTTGAAGTACACCCCCTACCTGCATAGCGATCGCTGGCGGATTTTTAACGTAGAGTTTTCTGTCGAGCAGCAGAGCTGCAGCTTATATAATCACCGGGTAAGTATATTCAAAAATTTATTTTATTATAAAAATAACATATTTTGGAGTCTGCCCAAAAATACATATAAAAAGGTTATCCTTAAATTTCCTAATGAGAGTGTAATTAAATTCATATAATTCCTGGAACAATTCAAGGAGATGCAGTATTAAGCATAATTGTTATATGTTTTGCTAATAACATGTTTCTCAGGTCTGTAGACTAGATAGATTGAATCTCAGGTTTTTAGACTGTAGACACAAGACAGGTCAATTCAGGTAGATGCAATTTTAATGATGGTGTTATATGTTTTTACTAATAGCATTGACTCTTTGGTCTTAGTTCTGTAGATACACTGGCTTGCATTTTAAGACTGTAGATACAACACATCAATTCTAGGAGATGCAGTATTAAGCATAATTGTGTTTGATGTTTTATTAGTAAGCATTGACTCCTAGTCTTAAGACTGTAGATCGATTGACTCTCAGGCCGTAATGCTGTTGATATATAGACTCTTAGGTCTTCAGACTGTAGATTTATTGACTTAGGTCTTAAGACTGTAGATACAAGACAGGCCAATTCAAGGAGATGCCGTATCAAGCATAATGGTGTTCCTATGTTTTTCTAACAGCACTGACTTTATATCCTTTCAGTAAAAATTCATGGTACGGGTTGTCGATATTATTTGCCTCCAAATATTATTATTTTCCGGCGCAAATACAAACCATTCACTATTTATAGGGGTACATACATACATATACCAAGGCACTTCCCCCAATTTTGGGGGATAGCCGACATCAAACAAATGAAACAAAAAAGGGGGACCTCTCTTCTCTACGTTCCTCCCAGCCTGACAGGGGACTCAACCGAGTTCGGCTGGTACTGCTAGGGTGCCACAGCCCACCCTCCCCTGTTATCCACCACAGATGAAGCTTCATAACGCTGAATCCCCTACTGCTGCTACCTCCGCGGTCATCCAAGGCACCGGAGGAAGCAGCAGGGGTATTACTATAAATAGCTCCAGGTTTGTGTGCTAGGAAAAATATAAATTATCTCAAAATTTTTTATTTTATGTCTGATCTATCTTATAAGGAGTAGGATTAGGTTCATCTGTCTTAGTATTAAAATAACCTATTCTTTCTCAGGTCTGTGGCAGTGACAAAGAGGTCAAATACTCCATATTCATCTCACCCTACCCAGAAGTTACTATTTCTTCCTGGTCTTTGGAATTTGTCATATTGAATGAATGGTAAGGTGGTGTTTCCACTCATTTTTGTACAATCATGAAATTTACAGATACATACGGTGTATATGCATGTTCATCTGTAAACCATTTTACCCCCAAAGGACGTACTGGTACGTTTCACAAAAGCCATCTCTTTACCCCCATGGACGTACCGGTACGTCCTCGCAAAAAAATGCTATAAAAATTTTTTATTTCATATTTTTGATAATTTTTTTGAAAAAATTCAGGCATTTTCCAAGAGAATGAGACCAACCTGACCTCTCTATGACAAAAATTAAGGCTGTTAGAGCAATTTAAAAAAAAATATACTGCAAAATGTGCTGGGAAAAAGATAACCCCTTGGGGGTTAAGGGTTGGAAATTTCCAAAGACCCTGGGGGTAAAAGGGTTAAAGAAAGTGGCTGTCATAAAGCTTATTAAATGCTTAAGGTAGTGATGGCTAATTTGTGGCAGAGTACATTCAAAGCTTTAATGAAGTCACTCTAATTTGTTTGCCCATTTTATTTTTCATTTTTTTAAATGCAGTTTTCTCTTTAGATTTCCTGGATCTGTAATGAAGGCTAATGAGAGGCAAAAGATCTTCAAACTTTAATGATATCATTTTATTTTATTCCTTGGACAGGTGTTGATGTTCAGAAATCTGCGCCAAGAAATTAACATGAGAATGGTGAAAGATTTTCATTTCCTGCGGAAGATTCTTATGAACATCTCAATAATTGCTGTTGAAAAATTAGGTTGAGATCGTAATAGGTCATGGCTAATAATTACTGGCAATTTAAAATGAAAAAGGGAGAGATTCGTCAGATACTCACGGCACTGCTGAAAATGCAGTTTATTTCAAACCAGAAGTTCTAGCATAATCATAGAAAAGTAAAGATGGTGTCTGTGACTGAGATTTTAGATAGAGAATGAGTTCTATAAAGGACCACGTTTGACAGGTGACGGACCATCTGTGAATCCTTGAGGAAGCTACACCAAGTGAAAACTTGTTTTCTAAGTGCTTTGATAATGTGGATTTGACAATTACCTGAATGTACTGTGTGATATTCTAAATACTGTGGAATATATATGACAAATAAATCTTATAGGTCCTCCAGGACACACGGTTTCCATGTGTGACAGGACCAGGAAAACAGTGTGCGAATCGAAAGAGAAAGTACGGAGTGGGCTCATGCAGGTTTCAAGAACTGTGAGAATTGACCTGATAATCTAACTAACACAAATGTGAACAAGTTTTGAAGAGCATATTTAACAAATTAGGAAACTCATACCGAATACTTATGAATTTTAGCCTGCGCTATAGGAAGGAAGAAACTCATGGTGTATTTGTTCTCTTGAGAAAATTGAAAACATGAAGCAAGTGAAAATTCAAGAAACTAGTGCTTTTCTACACCACAATTAAGAATCTCAAATCATTAGAACATAAAAACTTCTGGTAGAAGGAATTTTGACCACAAACTGCCTGGCCATTCAATAAGATCAGGCCGTACGAGTTTGACAAAAGGAACTTCTGTTGGGCCAATATGACCATTCTTCCGAAAACTCAATCCAAAATTCAATGGTAAGTGTTGTAATCTTAAAAAAATTTGAATCGTATTCCAACCCCTTGGATTATATTCATGTAAGATAATGTGATTTAATTAATTGATTATGCAAATTCCTTGTTAGTGCTAAATGTATGATGAATTTCAGACCATTGTTTAATATACCGAGCAAATTTTTTTGTATTTTTTTATATAAAAGTTCAATTTCCATATTTTTCTTAGAAGTTTCAAATCAAACGGCATTAACCCTTCTACCCGCAGGCTATTTGGAACTTTCCAACCCTTTAACCCCTACGGGTTATTTTTTTTTTCAAGCACATTTTGCAGTATATTTTTTTTTAAATTGCTCTAACAGCCTTAAGTTTTGTCATAGAGAGGTCAGGTTGGTCTCGTTCTTTGGAAAATGCCTGAAGTTTCTCAAAAAGTTATCAAAAATATGCAAAAAAAAAATTTAAATAGCAGTTTTTTGCAAGGCTGTACCGGTACGTCCATGGGGGTAAAGGGATGAGTTTTGTGAAACGTACCAGCACGTCCTTTGGGGGTAAAAGGGTTAAGCTAATAAAAGGTATATCCATGTTTGCTATATTCCCTGGAATTTTGGTTCTATTTCAAGTTATTTATTAACTTTTGTTAAAGAAATTTAATGTGGTATGCATGATGGAACAGTGTTATAATTTTATCAAGAACAGTTGATTAAAACTTTAGATAACTGATACAAGTTTTAATACTATATTTGATATAAGTTTTAACCTTAAATTTTCATACAAAAAACTTTATTGCTAGTCGATTTGGTGTTCACTCAATTTGAAACTGTACTGAGCCCTAACAAATGACATTCCATGCTACTATGCTAGCATTTACTCAACAGCTATTAGTCTAGCATTTTCTACATTGCTTTTACTTGATAGTTTTATTTGTTATTCCCCATTTTCTTTTTACTGCTTAGAAGAGTTTCAAGTTTGATAATCCAGTATTTAAGATTGGCTTTCTATATATGACTTTTATTTGCAGGTTTGTTACTACGGAAGGAAACGTTTGAAGTTCGGAAAAGAACAGTCATGCTGTTAGGATACCATCCACCCCATGCGACACTGAAATATGGAATCTATTGGTAATATGAAAAAGTTACCTGCTAGGGGTACATTGGGCATAAGTGACTTGCTCCCACTGTTGGATGAAAGGATGTCTTCAGGAGACTGAAAACTGATGATCTGTTGAGGTGATAAATCCTTGAAAACGATGGATGTATGAGAACCGCTTGATGTATATGAGAATCATGTTATCCGGAAATGATCATCGAAGGCCTCTACTAAGTAAACAGAAGACAAGAGATTCAGAGTACACATTCAATTTGAGGCATTTCAAAATAATGGATGGAAAGGTAGAGTAAAATATCCTAGTCGTGGATATATATCATGATGTCTTGAAATTCGACTCTGTAAATATTAAATCGAGAAAAACTATGTAAATCAGTGATTGAGTTGATAGAAGTCTCTAGAACAGTGTCCTCATGTTAGAACGGAACGAACTTAGGTGACGAGTTTTCAATAAATTCCTGTTAAAATTCAGGTCTTAAGATTGGAGAAAATTTTTTGTTCGTCGTAGTTTACAGTGTTTCTCGGACAAGTGCTAATTAATTTAGTTTTCTCCAAGAAATGATTAACATGGGAACGGTGAAGTTTACGTTGGATTTTAATGATCTGTTGGAATGACATCAATTACCTAAAATAGTGATTGTAAGCAGTTGTTAAAACTGGATCCATGTGACTTTGTTAATAATACAGTAGTGCATTTAATATTAGACAAGGAATTTTCATCTCTCCAGTGCAAAATTTTTATAACTTGTTGATAAAGCAGGTACAGTAATTGCTAACCATTAACAGTAATTTAGACAGTAATTGAAAGGTCACAGACTAGTGAAAACTACCTTATGGTGTCTACTGAAAATGTAATTTGATTGAACCTAGAAAATGGTATAGCCTACTCCAGAAAAAGTAAAGATCTTTACTTTAAGGGCTTCTTTTCGGTTCCTATACAGCAGGGGAACCCTACTCTACACGACAACTTCACAGTCAGTTTATCGTGTCCGTTCGAAAGCATTCAACATTTCACACTGCATATCGCTCGTTTATTGTCAAATCCACACTATCAAAGCACTTAGAGAACAAGAAAGTCTTCCGTTGAAACCTTAATATCTTCAGTCTTTCGAATGTCTAGTGGGAGCTTATCGTATAGTCTCGAGGCCGTATATTTAAAAGTATGGAGCCTACAGGTAGACATATATCTATGTTCCGATAATTTGAAACGTTTGTTTGTGGAAGCTACATCAAGTGAAAATAGTGTAACAAAACTCAAACATTACAGTACTGTGTGGACTCTCAATTATTCGAGCCTAGATATAGAAACCTGAACTGATAATCTTCCTCTAACATCAAAACACGTAAGTGTCTTAAGAAAAGCATAGATAGTACTCTTGAAACAGCCAATAGGCCTACCAGAAGAAGGAAAAAAATATGCTGGAGTCTGTGTTCTCTCAGAAATAATTTGAAACATCAAGCAAGTGAAGATCTAAAAAAAATGTTATGTTATATCGCAGCTAAGAACAGAAAATACTTAGACCTACAAAAACATTTTGATCACAATTTACATCATAGATATACGAAGACACTTCCCTCAATTTTGTGGGATAGCCAACATCAAACAAATGATAAAAAGGGGACCTTTCCTCTCTAAGTTCCTCCCAGCCTGACGAGGGACTCAACCTGAACATTTTTGATAAGAAGACTTAAGAACTAAGAAGATATGAAATTAGAGATTTGAGATGATACCACTAGGGAGAGTTTGGCAAATGGAACTACATGTGGACAGATATTACGACCCGCAAAATTCATCGTGGATGCCATCAAAATCTATCAATGGTGAGTGTCCTAATATTACAAATTCTTAATCCAATATCAGCTCCTTAGGAGATTATATTCAGATTGGACAAACAATGTGTGGTGTTCATTCATTGAATATGCAAATCCTTAATGTTAGCATTGAAATAATGAATTGCAACCCAAATTCAATTGTAGAGCACAAGTCCTGAAATTCTAAAAGGAAATATTTCTATTAAAAAAAGTCACTTATTGTACGATTGACAATTAATTTAGGTGTAGTGTTCAAAGTACATTTTTGGGGTTTAGTAAATACGCATTGATAAAGTGTTCTGGCCATTACACAAATAAGAAATTTCTTCCTAGCATTTTGGTTTTGGTATTAATATGAAGGGTACAAAATACTATGATCCCTTACCTATGAACTCTGGACTTATTAGTGTTGAACCCACTCACTTTTGAAATAGCAAATTTCCATGAACATTGGACTAACTTGCAGAAGATGCATTATGGTTTTAACATCAAAATCACTTTTGTATTTTCCTGTGCCTCGCAAAGCCCTGTTAAATCTTCTGTTCCTCTTATAGACTTGATAAAGCCGTTTCTCATGCATTCCAGAAACCTGATCTAAGCTTTTTAAGTTCACGATATCCATTTGCTCCTTTTTTTTTAAGTTTCTTGATTTGTCAATCACTATGTTTTAATTTGTTTTATGTAGGGTTTTAGAGAATGTTCTTCAGAGACCACAGCATACAAGAAGTCGGATTTGTTTTCTCTACGAGTCAAATCATTTAGATATATTCCCTTACATATACACAAAGTTGTAGATATGTAGGAAAATATCCAGAGAATTGTGATTTTATTAACAAGTCAAATGAACGAAAGTACACAATCATTATTGTTGTGGTAGCTTATTGGAAACTTCCCTGCCTGTCAGTTTGTTGGACTGGCGTTCGAGATCCCCTCAAACTCAGTAATTTCTGTTAGTGTACAACCTTACCGGCACTACTTGTGAGGTAGATGTGTTGGCTTGCAGGGAGCCTATAGGTCTACCAGTTGAATCATCATCAACCATGGCTGGGCATCCCTGGTTCTAGCTTGGATGGAGAGGGCTCTAACGGTGGTCATGGCTTTAGTTGCTGATCATATGTATATATAGTCATTCTCTATGATATTTTCCAGTCCCTTGCCTCGGCTATTCATGAACGACCTTTAAATTCTACAGGACTGATAGAAATGAAAGTTAACCCTTTTACCTCCAAAGGACGTACTGGTACGTTTCACAAAACTCATCCCTTTACCCCCATGGACATACCAGTACGTCCTTGCAAAAAAATGCTATTAAAATTATTTTTTTCATATTTTTGATAATTTTTTGAAAAAATTCAGGCATTTTCCAAGAGAATGAGACCAACCTGACCTCTCTATGATAAAAATTAAGGCTGTTAGAGCAATTTAAAAAAAATATACTGCAAAATGTGCTGGGGAAAAAATAACCCCTTGGGGGTTAAGGGTTGGAAATTTCCAAAGAGCCTGGGGGTAAAAGGGTTAACATATTGATTCAATTGGTAGTGAAAACTTAAGTTAGGACACCAGCAACAAGGTTTACAAATAATTGGCCTTTATTTAAAAACAAACATTAATAGATTAAATATTCATTACGATCCCAATTAACGACTTGAAATACATTAATCCTCACTGTATCCCATCTTCAAAGTGATGAGTGGAGTGTACAATGAAGGTAAATCACTCTCATTTACAGAAATTACTCCCCAATGCAACAAGGGGATTAAAGCTTTCAAAGGAATCCCCGAAGCTGGAGCCATTTTGTGGGGGATTAATTTTATCTTATTTGCTTTAGTTTTGTACGATATTGTTGGCCAGTGGCATTAGGCTACAAGGACTGTTGCCAGTGTGAATTAAGAGTTTTCTCTTGTTTTGGCATTGTTTTACCTTTTTTTTTGCTGGGTTACAGAATATGATTGGTGTTTCAGTGTTAAGTAATTTATTTTAGTCTTAATTGTGCTTTTGGTACTGTGTGGGGACTGATGGTGTTGGGTATATTAAAAGGAAATTGTTTTCCGATTATTGGCGAGTTCTCGATACCATCACGCACCGATATATACAGTATATTTTTGTGTGTTGTTATTTTTGTCTGTGTCAGATTTATGATGTGTGATTTTTTATTTTTTTTAATAAGTAAGTAACATAGTTTTAAGGATGTTTTGTTTTACTGTTCCCTTCGTGCAATAGTCCAGTTGACGTAAAAGTAAGGGGAAAGTTTGTGTTGTGGGATAATTTGTCTGTCAGAGTGATCAAAGGTGTGGGGGTTTGTTTTTGACAAAATCCCGCCACATAAATTTGGCGCCCGAACAGGGACTGTCGAGGTGGGATTGAAACTGGACTGCTGGACAAGGGTAAAATAGGTTTAGTAATTAGACTTGAAATAATAATGGTATCGAAATGGAGGAAATGGAAGAACAGTTACAGGTTTTAAAGGAGGAATTGCGGTTGTCTAATGAGCAAGATGAGAGGTTGTTGCTGGAGAATGTGAGGTTAAGTTTTGAGAATGAGGAGATGCAAAGGAAACTAAGGGAACTTCAGGGAATTGTAGAGAGAGTGGAAGAGGGTGAAGAGATGAGGATGTGAGAAAATGAGGAACGAATGGAGAAGCGAATGGAAGCTATGATGGGGCAAGTAATGGCGATGATGAAAACTGTCATGGGTGAAGGAGCAGTCGGAGGAGTGGCTTCTGCTTCGGGTAACGGGTTGATGGTGGAAGAGAACGATAGGGTAAGTGATAATGTAATGGGGAAGGTAATGATAGTGATATTGAAAGTAAAGGGACTAGCCATAGTAAGATTGGACCGAAGGGTGATAGGAAGAATGAGAAGAAAGGTAAAGATAATGTGAAGAAAGGTCAAGGTGTGAGTGAGGATGATCATGAATGGGTGAAGGTGGTAAGTTAGAAAAAGGGTAAGAAGGGAATTGTTAAAGATAGGATTTTGAGTGTAGAATAAGATTCATTATATTCAAATGAGGAAGAAGGCAACAAGAAGGGAGTAGCCAGTGAAGGTATTAGTGAGAATGAAGTAGAGGAAGTTTGTAAGACTGTTTATGAGAGAGGTACCTAGGTGTGAAAGGTTTAATTAACATAGCAGTAGTGATGTATATGACTTATTTAGGAAATATGAAAGGTTTTGTCAGGCTAAGTATGGGGATAGTAAGAGAGTTTGGGCTAGGGAGTTGGGAGAATTTTTGTCAGGATATTTGTTGACGATGTATGGGGGGATAATGAGTGTAGGAGATGTTGAGTATGAAAGTGTAAAGAAGAGAATAATTGAACAGGTAAAAGGTATGAAGGGTAGTGTTAGGTATAAGCGTAAAAATGATTTTGATGAAGCACGAATGAATGGGTGAATCAATCTCGATGTATGTATGTCGGTTTGAAACTTTAGCTAGAGAGAAGTATGGGGATGAAGGAATAAATGAAAATAAGGAACTAATGAAGAAGTTTTTGGGTACAGTACTAGAGAGAGTGTGTGTGAGTTTATTAATTTGAAACGGAAGGAGAAAATGAGGTGGACTAAAGAGAGATTGACTTGGGATGATATTTTAGAGATAGTTGAGGATTACGAGTTGGATAGGTGTATGAAAGAAAGTAAATCTGTGAGTGTAAGAACTGGATTGGAGGAAAGTGTGCCAGAATTTGGTAGTTTTAGAAATGCTGTTATGAGAGGGCCAATGAGTGTAGCTGAGAGTGTAGTAGATAGAAATGTTAGGGCGAGTAATGTAGGAATACCCATGCCGAGAAATGAAGGGTTTAGACAGGAAAATCAAGTTTGGAGAGATAGAAGTGCTGGTCCGCAGCAAGTTAGGTTAGGTAGTGGTATCCGTGAAGAGAAGTGTTATAGGTGTGGGAAGGTAGGACATAAAAAGAACGAGTGTAGATGGGCATGGTTCGGGTGTGGAGAGACAGGGCATTGTATTAGCGACTGTAAGAAAGAGAAAATGGTTAAGTGTTATCGGTGTGGTACGACTGGGCATGTAGCAAGTGGATGTAGGAGTAATCGTACAAATGTGATTTGCGGTAATTGTGGTAAGGATGGTCATCATGCGAGGATGTCCCAGAGCAGCATGCTAAGTGTACTGAATGTGGGGTGAATGGGCATGTAGCAAGGGTTTGTAGGAAGAAGGGATTAAGTCAGCCAGGATGTTCGGGAAACTAATTAATCAGAGGGTTCAGCTGGGTGAGTCCTCGTGTGTATGGGGAGTGAATGTGATGCATGTTCGTGAGGGTTTATTGCATGAAGATGTGATGGGGGAATGAGCACAAGATTGCAAGAGTGGGAAAATTATTTTTAATGGGGTAGAGTTGGTTGGTTTGATTGATACTGGGTGTGGTGACAATTTAATGTTTAGGAATGCATATGATAAGGTAAAAGAGGTTGGTGAGTTTAAGGGATGTAAGGGTGAAGTGAAATGCATTGGTAATTTGCGTATGCCTTTGCAAGGCAAGTTGCGGGAAAATGTTATGATTGGGGGGCTGATGATGGAGGATAATGATTTTTATGTGGTCGAGGGAGCGAATGAGAAATATGGCGTACTGCTTGGGTATAAATTTCTGAAAAAATGTGGTATGATTGTACATCCAAGTGTGAATATGATAGAAATAAAGGGTAAGGGTAATATTTGTGAGGAATTTTATTTAAAAGAAGACGGCAGAGTGAGTACGAAGGTGTGGAGGGGAGTGCCATTGATAGCAAAGGAAAGTGTAAAGTTATCGGGTAAGAAAGGTGAGGTTATTAGCGTAAAAGTTGTCTGGCCGAGAAGTCTGGGAATTTCCAATAGTTACAAATATGAATTTGTAGTGGAATGTATGGAAGCAGGTAATTTGGTGAAAACTAGCGCGTATATATATGATGGTGTCATGAATATGCAGGAACCTCAGGGTATGTAAGTTTGTTGTCGAGTGATAGGAGGAAGAGAGTACGTGGTATACGTGAGGGCGATTGCATGGGATGTATGTATACGCTGGTCGATGTAGAGGATGAAAGATATGTTAAGGCGAGACAGGTAATGGCTGGTAAGGTAAGGAACAATGACGATTGGGATTACGATACGTTGAAAGAAAGAATCAAGTTAGATGAGAGTATAAGTGAGGTCGAAAGGGAACGATTGCTTAAGATGTTATGGGATAAGCGGAGAGTTATGAGTCTCGGTGACGATGATTGTGGGGGGTCAGACCTGCCAGAATTTAAAATAGTTCTCAGTGATGATACCCTCATATATCAGCGTCCCAGGTATTTTTCTCCGCCTATTGCCAAGGAGATAGAGGAGCAGTGTCAGGAATTAGAGTGTATGGGTATAATAGAAAGGAGTGAGAGTGCCTGGAATAGCCCTATTGTCTCTGTACGAAAGCCTGATGGAAGTTTACGCATGTGTATTGATTATAGGAAGGTGAGTGAAGTGACTGTTAAAGAACGTTTTCCAATGAATGTGGTGTCTGATTGTGTTTATAAAATGCATGGAATGAAAGTTTTTACTAAATTAGATTTGGTGCGGAGCTATTACCAGATGCCTCTGGCAGAAGGGAGCAGGCCCATTACGGCATTTTCGAGTAGTAATTGTCACCATCAGTTTAGAAGATTAAGTTTTGGCCTTGCTAATGCGCCTGCTGCCTTCCAAAGGGCAATGAATGTTGTTTTGGCTGGGTTCGATTGACTGAAGATGACTTTTTATAGATGATATTCTGATTGTGAGCGAGACTGTTGAGGAACATATGCAGTTGCTTGAGGCAGTGTTGAGGCTATTAATTGAAGTTGATGTGAAAATTAAGCTTGAGAAGTGTACGTGGTTGGCCAGGGAGGTGAAATTTCTTGGGCATGTAGTGGGTGAATCTGGTATAAGGAAGAGCGACAAGTTTGTGAATAACGTGCGAGAATTTCCACGTCCCCAGACTGTGCGTGAGTTGCAAGGTTTTCTTGGTTTGGTTGAGTTTGGTTGCAAGTTTGTTAAAGATTGTTCAGGTATAGGGAAGCCTTTGAATGAATGGACGGGTAAAAGGAATAGTACGAAGTTAAAATGGGATGATCAGATGATAGAAGCATTTAAAAGGTTGAAGGATGAGGCCATAAAAGACGTCACTTTGGCATTTCCAGACTATAGTGAAAATGCGAATATGCTAGAGTTGTGTACGAATGTGAGTGGGGTTAGTATGGGTGGTTGTTTGGTTCAAATGCAGAGTAAATGGAGAAGAGGAATTGAGAGTAATAGCGTATGTTAGTAAAGCATTTAATAAAGCTGAGCGGAAGTATTCGACGATTGACAGGGAATTGGCTGCAATACGATTTTGTGTGAAAGCATTGAAAGTATTTTTGCATGGTGTAAAATTCATTGTGCGTACTGACCATCAGCCCCTAGTGTATATGATTAGGTAAGAGTGTGAATGCAAGGGTTGGTAGGACAATAGAGGCCTTGAGTGAATTTGATTTTAGGTTAGAATATGTACCGGGAAATAAAAATGTGATAGCAGATGCAATGTCGAGGATGCATGGGAGAATGGAAGATAAAGAGAGTAATCAGAATTCTGAAAGGTTGCGTGAAGGTTTAATGGCGCTCGAACAGGGACTGACCAGATAGTATTACATTGAATCCCTCTTTGGTTCCGGCCCCATTTTGCCTTATACATATACACCGAATAGTCTGGCCTATTCTTTATAAATTCTCCTCTTTAGTCATACACCTGACAATGTTAAGATAAACAAAAAATTCTTTACTCAATGGGTTAACTACTGCACCATAATTGTTCAATGGCTACTGCCCACTTGTTAAGGATAAAAGAGACACTTTAGCTATGGTAAGTAGCTCATTTAGGAGGAGGACACTAAAAAATCAATCCATTATTCTCTAATCTTGGGTAGTGCCATAATCTCTGTACCATGGTCTTTCACTGTTTTGGTTTAGAGTTCTCATGTTTGAGGTTATACTTGGCCATACACTTCTATTTGTTTACTTATTTCCTTTTCTCACTGAGGTGTTTTCCCAGTTGGAGTTCTTTGTTTATGTCATCCTACTTTTCTATTAGATTCGCGAGTAAGTTCTAGACGAATTAGATGCCCAGGTGTCAGCACGAAGAAACTCGCTGAGGGCTGGGATGTCCGTGAAGATCATATCTCCGGCGTACACATGTCAAAGGAAATACTATAAAGTCCAAGGAGCCATCCCCACCCCCTTGCCACTTGACCCTGTGGTGTCTGCTCTAGCGCATGGTGTACCAGCAAATTAATTGTCCTCCCAATCTATTGTCTTTGCAGTCTCTGACGCTTAGAATGTGAAGTGCGTGGCTATGGCGACCTTTGAGGCAGTTTCCTGGGTGGATGGACCACTGGTCGGGCACTGTTGGTTTCCTCGCCAACACAGAAGAGCTCACACACCCTAACAAGCATGGTACTTTAAAGAACATTGTCCTTATCGGAGATATGGCATTGGAGTTCCTCGCTCATCAAGGTGCCAACCAGTAACTAACTGGCTCCTAAAGAGATTTGATGGTATGGCCTCCAAATTCCGGAGACAGATTCTCTGCATGCATGGAGTGTTACAACTAAGAAACATTTCCATCAATGGTCACTCCATGTTCCCAACAGAATTTGTTTAGACAGTACCCGAAAAGTGGAGGGGACTCCCTTCTCCACCATGCTGTATCTTTTAGGTAGCCACAGGTCTTGCCCATCTCTGGCCAACAAAAATTGTCACCTATAGCAAAACAAGCGTATAAGGGGATGTCGAAAGACGATTCTCGCTCAGTACAGTCCACCTCCAGGCAGGGAACACAGCAGCAGTTGCCCATTTCAAATAGACAGTGCCGAGGGCACGGTCAACGAAGAGGAAAAAGGTAAGGATGACGCAGGCACCTGGGCGTGGCTAATCCTCCCACAGCAGCACAGGTGAGGTGATGCCTACAGCTCAGAAGTTGGAGGTGGTTACATCATGGAGCTGAATAACGGGCGGTGGATGTATCGCGCTTCAGATAACATGTACCGTTCATCAGCTCTCCCCCTACTGTGATTCCTCCATTGACGATGTTGTTTTCCTTTCGTCAGGGGTCAACGAAGGACCTCTCTCTTCGGTGGAAGTTCAGACCATAGTAAATTAGGGTTCTTTCCAGGAGGTCATCAATGGGTCCCCAGGCTTCTTCAGTTGACTCTTTCGTGTCAAAAAGGCATCTGGAGGCTGAAGACCTCTTGAGAGTTAAATGAGTTAGTTGTGTAAACTCGATTCAAAATGGGGACAACAGTCATGGTCAGACAGGTAATCAGATCATTAAACTTTATGGTGACAATAGACCTGAAGGATGTGTACTTCCAGATCCTAGAACAGCCCACCTCAAGGAAGTACCTCTGGTTCGTCATAGCGAACAAGGTGTATCAGTTCAGGGTGCCATATTTTGTTCTTTCAGTGGCAATGGCACCACAAGTTTTCACCTGACTGTTCTCTTTGGTATTGGCCTTGGCTCATGCCAACAGAATCGGTCTATTACGTTATCTAAACAATTGGTTCTCTTGCCCAGACAAAGACTTATATATATAGGGAGGGTAATAAAGATTGACTCTGTAAATTGAGAGAGGTCAGTTCTCTTTCCCAGACAAAGACTGATTATATAGGAAGGGAAATAATTTTGACTCTGTAAATCAAGAGAAGTCAGTTCTCTTGGCCAGACAAAGACTGATATATCTAGGAAGGGAAATGAACATGATCCTCAGGATAGTTATCTCATCACAGGATCGTCTGGCTCTCCTGAGGAAGGTGCCCCTCTCTCTCCTTCAACAATCTCAGCTGCTGGCACATCGGTGGCAGAGCCTCCTTGCATCCTTGAAAGGCCTCATTACGAAAGGACATCTCCGGATGTGTTCCATTCAGTGGCAACTGAAGAACTACCAGTCTCAAGGCAGTTACTCTCCCGGGAAACAGGTTCTGATAGGGGAAGAGCCGAAAAGAAACGTGGAGTGGTGGTTAGGCAAGACCAATCTCCTAATGTATTCAGCTCTCCTCTCACCCTCTCCAGAACTAGACTGTTCATGATGCATTAAAGGAAAGGTGGAGAGCATTCCTCTTGCAACATCTGTTGTTAGGACAGTAGTGAGACAAAGATTGTTGGTGCCACATAATGTTACAGCTCAAGGCAGCCCTGTTGGTCTTGCAACACTTTTGACCTTTCATGACTGGTGACTTAATGGTGTTGATGAGTGATAACACCACAGTGGTGGCTTACAGAAACAAATTAGGAGGTACGGTTTCACTGCAGCTCTGCCAGTTAGGAGTGGAAATTTTGGAATGGGCTGGGGACATGGCTATCACCTTGTCGGCCCACTTCATTCCAAGCAAAATTAACATTCTAGCTGACAAGTTGACCAAGAGGATGCAAATAGTTTGATCCAAGTGGTCTTTGCATCCTCAGGTAGCGAACGAGATTATGACTATGTAAGGTTCATCAACATTAGACTTAGCAAGGGTTGGGGTGGGGGGTGGGGGGTGGGGGGGCAGTGCTTCCCAGCTGCCAATTGGTAACTACTGATCAGTTCTTTACACCTTGTTATGAATTTTAACAGCCATGTACTACAGCTTCTTGGTTATCTCTCTAATATAAAGGACTCAGGTTTGTACAGTTAGAAAAAAATACAAATTACTTTCAAAGTTGTCAATTATTTCTTACTTTTTAATAAGAAAGAAATGACAAATTTGAAAGTAATTATAATAGTACAGAAAGTCCTCAACCTAAAAACTTAGTAGGTTCCAAGTTGAATTATATGTAAGTTGAATTTTGTAAAATTTTGGCCTGGGGTAGACTTCACCCATTTCACATGCCTATAATTTTCTGCGGAAAAGTCAACAAAGTCCCATTTCATATGGCAAATACCGCCTTTCTTACTGCAATAAATTATATATTGTTTTATTTCAGTACAGTACTTCATTATGAGTTTTTGACTCGATATCTGAATTTCAGTTAGATTTGTCGTCTTATATCCCAATGTTTATAAGTTCAGGACCTGTATCTACCTTGTAATCTCAATTTTATGATTATATTAAGTTTCTGCAAAAGAGGAGGGTTGCAATTTGAGTTAGTTACAGTTAGCATTCCTGGTACACCTCGCTCTGAGTAGGTGGCCGTTTTCTCAACATTACTGAGAGGAGAGTGTGTGTGTGTATGTAGCCCTGGTGACCACTAATGTCACCAATCCCTACACTATTCGTTGGTTACTTGACTACAGTAAGGGAATGACACGGTGCACTTTCTCAGAGTGTGGTGTGCCAAGAATTCCTATATCCAACTATACCTACATTGAAATGCCATTGATCACAAAATAATACTAAGAGCATCTGTCCTATCTTGTGAGCCTTGTAGTACAGTAATAGGAGCTAAGATTTTAGATGGTTGAAGCCTGGTCAACCCCATTGTTCTGATTTTAGAATCTTTTTAAGCCGATGGATTTTAGATTATAATGACTTAAATTTCTTTTTCATTCCAGAAAGTTATTGCCTTTTTTTCCAAGACAAATCTTGAAGTTCTAATTTGATGAAAGTTCCTAAGGAAGATGCTTTGTGAATTCTTAAGGAGATGATCCATGCTCAGCACTGATAAGGTAGGTTTTCATTAATAACTGTTGAAGATTATTCGTTAAGGGAAGTGTTTTAGTAAGGTATTTACGTTTCATTTAAAAGGAGTCAAAAGTACGGGCATAGAAATGAAATATTGTATATTAATGAGGTCTTGAAATCCAATGTGAAACGTAAGGTTGTCAGTTGTTATTGCCAGTAGTTTGTCAAATATTCTAGAAATTTGTGTATTCATGTGTGCAGAGTAACTTGTAATTGCACGAATAGAATGACTTAGGGAAGTAGAATTTATTAATATTCATAACATTGATGTGCATGTGCATGAGTGTTGTAATTCAAGGGGTATTAGTTTGTTGAGTGTGGTGGGAAAAGTGTATAGGATTAATGATAAAACAGAGAATTCAATCTTAGAAGTACAGGGTGGTTTTAGAAGAGGTAGGGGTTTTATGAATCAGATTTTTACAGTTAGGCAGATATGCGAGAAATATTTAGCAAAAGGTAAGGAGGTGTATGTTGCGTTTATGGATCTGGTAGTAAAGCATGTGTTAGGATAGGAAATGAAGTGAGCGATTGGTTTCCGGTAAGAGTGGGGCTGAGACAGGGATGTGTGATGTCGCCGTGGTTGTTTAACTTGTATGTTGATGGAGTGGTGAGAGAGGTGAATGCTCGAGTACTTGGACGAGGATTGAAACTGGTAGAATAGAGTGACCATGAATGGTAGGTAAATCAGTTGTTGTTAGTGGATGATACTGTACTGGTTGCAGATGCTGAAGAGAAGCTTAGCCGATTAGTGACAGAGTTTGGAAGGGTGTGTGAGAGAAGGAAATTGAGAGTTAATGTGGGTAAGAGTAAGATTATGAGATGTACGAGAAGGAAGGATGGTGCAAGGTTGAATGTCATGTTGGATGGAGAGTTACTTGAGGAGGTGGATCAGTTTAAGTACTTGGGGTCTGTTGTTGCAGCAAATGGTGGAGTGGAAGCAGATGTATGTCAGAGAGTGAATGAAGGATGCAAAGTGTTGGGGGCAGTTGAGGGAGTAGTAAAAAGTAGAGGGTTGGTCATGAATGTAAAGAGAGTTCTGTATGAGAAGGTGATTGTACCAACTGTGATGCATGGCTCGGGGAATGAAAGCGACGGAGAGACAGAAATTGAATGTGTTTGAGATGAAATGTCTAAGGAGTATGGCTGGTGTATCTCGAGTAGATAGGTTTAGGAACGAAGTAGTGAGGGTGAGAATGGGTGTAAGAAATGAGTTAGCAGCTAGAGTGGATATGAATGTGTTGAGGTGGTTTGGCCATGTTGAGAGAATGGAAAATTGCTGTCTGCTAAAGGAGGTGATGAATGCAAGAGTTGATGGGAGAAGTACAAGAGGAAGGCCAAGGTTTTGGGTGGATGGATGGAGTGAAGGAAGCTCTGGGTGATAGGAGGATAGATGTGAGAGAGGCAAGAGAGCGTGCTAGAAATAGGAATGAATGGCGAGCGATTGTGACGCAGTTCCGGTAGGCTCTGCTGCTTCCTCCAGTGCCTTGGAAGACTGCGGAGGTAGCAGCAGTAGGGGATTCAGCTTTATGAAGCTTCATCTGTCGTGGATAACGGGGGAGGGTGGGCTGTGGCACCCCTAACAGTACCAGCTGAATTTGGTTGAGTCCCTTGTCTGGCTGGGAGGAACGTAGAGAGGAGAGGTCCCCTTTTTTGTTTCATTTGTTTGATGTCGGCTACCCCCCCAAAATTGGGGGAAGGGCCGTGGTATATGTATGTATGATAACATTGAAGTAGAGATAAATACAATAACCAGGAAATGGGAAATCCTTAGTCTTTTTAAGACTGTTCTTATGATATTTTACCAATAAGTCTGGGTTCATTAATGTATTATATAAAGTCTGATATTCAACAAGTACAGAGATAAAGTAAGTGAGGGTAGTAAGCAGCTTGTTATCTGAAAATGACACCTAATTTGGGGAGTATTATCATCATTATTACTAGTTACGCTACAACCCTAGTTGGAAAAGCATGATGCTATAAGCCCAATGGCTCCAACTGGAAAAAAATAGCTCAGTGAAGGAAAGGAAACTAAGGAAATAAACTACATGAGAAGAAATAACAATCAAAATAAAATATTTTAAGATCATTAACAACATTAAATTAGATCCATCATTTGTAAACTTTAAAAACTTCATAGAAACAAAAGAAACAAGATGGAATAGTGTGTAGCATGCCTGAGTGTACACTCAAGCAAGAGAACTCTAATTTAAGTCTGGGATAATATTTTCCTAAATGTGAGAATTTTTTAAATATTCCGGTAAAATTCATAACCAGGTTCATGCAATAATAATAATAATAATAATAATAATAATAATAATAATAATGACAACTTGATCACAGACACTAGTATATGATAATGTAATACTAAAAACCTTCGACTAGCAAAATTTGCATCATTCTCCAATTCAACATTTTTCATAACATTTAAAAACTATATATAAATAATTTAAGAAAATCATTCTTTATTAATAACTACAGACATAAAAAATCAAAACCTTTTACCTCTTTATACGAGGATCCTAATCATATGCTTGAGGTCTGGTTAGTGTTTATGGCTAATTATCTTTGTCATAATACCTGGTAATACATGACACAATTAACTTGTTTCTTTACTCCACAGAGAATCGTTTGAGGAAAAAACTGCAGTGGAAATTGTGACAAGAAAATTACAATTTATATCTCAAGATCCCAAGAAAATTTGGAAGATTCCGCAGAATAGATTACGTCGAGGAAAAAATCGAACATTGTCTCCAGCAAAATTTTTTTTTCTAAAATGAGCCAAATGTGCATTTTAGGTCATAATAGGGGATCCTCCTGTGTTATTGCTAGCAGGATTACTATAGAATTAAGATTTAAGCAGCTTTCTAGTATTAGTTTATTAGAGCCATAAACTTATGGGATAAAATAGTTCATTAAGCTTCAATAGACTTGATAAACATAACATCTAGTATCAGCCAGTCTTAAGTACTGTATCAAGATACTTTTATCCAAATTAGTTTGCTAGATATCAGGTATATTGGCCATTTGAAGATGCATAACTATTCAAAAGTGATATGTGGAATTAGGTAATATAGTTCATTCAGTGTTAGTTTTAAGCTGTAGAAAATCAGAAGCTATCTGATGTAGATTCAATGTATATGCAATTATCACTAGCAAATTATTTAGACCAGTAAGGTAACTTACATAATTGACGGTAACTTTTGTGCAGTTCGCGTACATAATAATACGTTTTGTAATAGTTACGGAGAATAGTTTTAATTTTTTGCAAAAATTTCTTTGCGAAGGTTAGGGATAATAGTGTGACAGAACCAGTCAGGCCAAAGTTAAGTTGCCTAGCTAAGTATTGGCAAAATGAATGATAATTGCAAATAGTTTTACGTTTTCATATAGTTGAACTGGATTTGAAATGATAGGTATTTTTAGTTAGGGCATTCACGGCAAATAATCAGTTATGGCAAAGCCCCGAATAATTTTGAGCTACTTCATATGTATTTGTGCTTGTCAAAATTCAGTTTGATACAAGCGACACATCAGACTGTAAATCTTAGTTACAATCCCTGATGGGAAACATTCAAGAGATTTTAGGGACAAGTGGATAAATTTGCCATAATTTTCAAGCATAAGATAGTTTATGTAGGTTAGTTTTAAGTTTGCCATGAAAATTTTGCATCTTGCTTAAACTTTATATACTGTTCAGAATATAGTATAAAGAGCATTATTATCATGGCTTCTCGTCATATTTCAAGACACTGTGGGCGCGTGGATGTATGTTCCAGACTGAAAATGTTTCTTTAAGTAAGTTTGGTAAATTTGGGTATAAAAGGTACGAACCCTTGAGCAACCTTGACTGAAATGGTCAACTGACAAAGGCACGTTTGGTAAGCAGGGTATAGATTAGGAAATCCTCTTAAAAGCGCATATTTAAAGGGTGTTTGGTATGTTGATAATCATAGTGAAAACTCAAAGATTTTACCCTTACAATTGAGTTTCAGTACAGTATGCGAGTTACTTAGCACAAATTGAAAGTGCTGCTGCATAGTAATGGTATTTTACTACTGTTTAATTGAAGTTGGTATTAGATAAATGCCTTAAATTGTAGAGGATATCACAAATGAATTAATAAGCAAACTTAGACTTAAAATGCTTATTATAGTGTAATTCATTTTTTAGATAAATGCCTTAAATTGTAGAAGATATCACACAGGAATTAATAAGCAAACTAGATTTAAAATGTTTTTTTTAGTGTAATTTATTTTTGACGATAGCTTTAACTACTCAGTTTAGCAACTAAATTCAAAATCGGAGAAAGTTTGAGGAATTTTAAAAGTAGATGAGTATGTCTTGGATATCTACAAAGATAGATAAGTATGTTTTAGTTAATATTACATTGATACATTTTGCTTTTGAAAATTTTTATTAGAAGCTCATTATTATTATTATTATATTTTTTTTTTTTTGCAAAAGTATATATTTTACAGGCTTTTGTTTTAAAAGTAAAACTCATTACTTATACACTGCCAAACCAATTAAGTAATTGCTTTTTAATGATCTTCAATATCTTATGAAATAGGTAATCTAAGTAGCCATTTGAATGGCAGAGGCAGGGGCTGTGTGTGTGTGAGTGAGTGTGTATGTATGTATGTATGTATGTATGTATGTATGTATGTATGTATGTATGTGTATGATCAGCGCCCAATACCAGTCTCCACCCAAGCTAGGAATAGGGAGGCCAGGCTATGGCTGCTGATGACTCGGCAGATAGATCTATATGCTCCCTCAAATACTCTTCCTTAGCTCACAAGGATGGTGAGCTTGCAAACACTACAAGAGACTATCAAGCTTGAGCTGGTCTAGAACCCCAGTCCAATAGATCGTCAGGCAGGGACATTTTTGATAGGCTACCAGTAGTGATATTTCAAGTATCTATCCGAAGTAATACCAAATATGATGCATTTCATTTTAGGGATAGAATCATATCTTGCAGTGTTTTGGAGTTAGGTTTTAACGGCTTGGGAAATTACCTTTTGTTATTTCTCATTTATAGGGAGCGTAAATTATAGTTTCCAACGCCACAGTGTCTTGATATATGGAGGTTTTTTTTTAGGTTAAGGTATATGTATACATATTTTTTCTGTGAATATTAATGTGCTTCACATAATTCCCATCAAACCTAATCAAGTTTCTTTTTATTGAGTTAAAAACTTTTTAATTCAAATAATGGGAATATTTTGTAATACCATATATTGATTTTTTTTGTACAAGGACTTCTGAATTTCAACTCAAGTTCTCATCAGATCATTTTATAAGCTTTTGAGTTTGTTCTGCTCAGTTCTCATCAAATCTCCAGATCTAGTGGGATTATATCTAGCGTTTCCATAGTGGGAATATGTCTAGTGTTTCCATAGTGGGAATATGTCTAGTGTTTCTATAGTGGGAATAATGTATGTCTAGTGTTTTCATACTGGGATTAGTTATGTCTAGTGTTTCCATAGTGGGATTATATTTAGTGTTTCCATAGTGGGATTATATTTAGTGATTCTATATTGAGATTATGTCTAGTATATCCATAATGGGATTATATCTAGTGTTTCCATAATGTAATTATATCTAGTGTTTCTATAATGGGATTATGTTTAGTGCTTCCATAATGGGATTGTTTATAGTGTTTCCATAAGGGGATTATATATAGTGTTTCCATTGAGGAATTATATTTAGTGTTTCCATAGGTATGAGATATTTGAAGTAGATAGTAATGATCTTGTTCTCTCTTTCTAGCTATAGAACAAATGAGAGACTATTCTAGATATTCAGTATTAGATAGATTTTCTTTTCCTCCTGTGCAAGTCTTTACATGCTATTCATAGGCATAATTTTTCATGGAAAGATTCTCTTTACACTATACATGCTCCTAAGTATCATCACACATTTGATCCTTAGCTTTGAGGCTTTTAGAGCTTTCATATTCCCAACATTCTGATCTTAACTTGGAAGAACATAAAGCATTAATACACTTTTTCATTAAGGAAATTTTAGTTTTATTTTTATATTTTGATTAGTTTTGAGTTTTATGTTGGGATTTCGTTTAAGAGTACTTTTATCTTTTGTTATTTTCAAGGAGCTTGCTTGAAGAGTTGGGACAAGCTGAGAACTTGAGCAATTAATTTCCTTAAAAACTATGACTATGTCATAGAAAGCACCATTTATTATTGACCTTTACTTCCGGATCAAAGTTGAAGCACCGAAGTTCACATATATAAAATGTGTAGTTAGAAAAACTCCGAAAGATTGTAGTAGTTAGAAAAACTCCGAAAGATTGTAGTAGTTAGAAAAACTCCAAAGATTTACAAAATAAAGAGAGCTCCTTGGAGTCAGCATTGCAATGACCCAAGGGAGTGTTCTCGGCAGGGAGTAACCAGCCAGTTATCAGCTTCGAAGCAGATTCAAAGACCCGTTTTCTAAGCTGACAAGCTGATTGCTGAGATGGGAAAAGTTCCTCTCTTCCCTTGTGCTCTTCCAGGTGTATACCCATTTTTTCTGTGACTGTTGAGGACTGTTTAGTCCCTTTCAAATGTAAGAGAAACTGCTATATACAGAAGTTCAAGGGGGATGGTAAGGTTATTTCTGAGACGAGCCATCTGCTTACTTTCTCTCTCAATAATGTCTGATGTTTTGTATGTTGGCCAATATTTGTCTACATGTAATTGTTTTTTGAAACATTCCGTAAAAATTTATAGAGTTTATTTCGATTGATATTTGTAGCAACGTTGAAGAGTAATTGTCATTTAAATTTCCAAGTAAAATTCCTCTCTGAGTAAATCAGGAGAAACTCTGCTGGGTTCAAACTTCTCTCGACATTCTACTTTCACTTTTTCTTAGGATTTTATACAGGTTGTCTTGTTAAGGAAATTATTGTTGTTTACAAAAACCTCATAGAATATTCGGATTTTTCTATTTATTTTTGAGAAAAGTTGTCATTTCGTTAAATATTTTTTGTCTTAGTGTTATTTAATGTTAAAAACGATTTTTTCTCGATCAGAGCTTTAGATTTTTTTATGAATTTGATTGACTGTATCACATGCTGATTTTTACTGCAGTTTACATGACTGTATTTTACAAAATTATTGTGTTCAAGTGTTTATATATTTTCATGTCCTTCCAGATGTCTTGAAAATGTAGAAATAAGTAACGTTAGATAAAAAGTCAAAAGTTATTCCTTTGGTCTAAGATAAAGCAATACTTCTAAATACATGTTGAACACATGCTGCTGTTTCAAAAGGTGGTACCAGCTTGAGGCTTAAATAGCTTTTCGTCTGAGACTGTGCATCATTCAATTATAATTGACATAAAATGGGATAAATATCCTGATGGGCACTTTTAGAGGTCTGTGTGAGAAACCTACGAAATTCATAACTTCGTCAGATATTAGACAAAAACGGGTTTGTCGTTGATAGAAACAAATCATCCAAGTCTTGCAAGGAATTGTCTATTAGCATTCTATAGACTTTAGAAAGTCATTCCATTTCAAAATACCTTGTAATAAGTCTTAGTCTGGGTCTTAATGGCTTTGTAATGTTGTTATCCTTCTCCGAATACAAAGGCTTAATTGGATGTCTGGAAGCTAACCTGATTTCATGTTACTTTTCTAAAGGTTGAAGTAATATGGAAAAGTCTTCATTGTTGATAGATAGTAGACTCTATGGTTAATATTTCTACAATTTTAAAGAGAAAAGATCAGTCCTTCGTATGAATGAATGAAAAAAAAATTGTGATTTTATTATTCTTACAAAGTATTAGTAAATTTTAATGCTCAGGAAATCTTGATAATGTATAGCTTGTGATAAAAGGTAAATTCTGATGATTTTTCAAGTAGCATTGATTTCTGTTAGTACTGAATTTTTAAATGATTTGTTCTTGGTGGTCTAGTTTTGGATCGTAAAAAATCTTGCTTATGACGGTAGAGTATAGATTTCTGAAATAACAGATCATGATAGTGTTTTCTTGTCTAATTGAATCTATAACAGGGCATTGTAACTAATGTCGACATTCTATGTTAGTAGAGTATGAACGAAGACCTACAGGTAGAGTCTGAACACAGTATGATGAGTTCTCAGACATGGTGGTACTGTATTGCTCCCACAGTCAGTGCTCATTGCTATGGCTCACCAGGCCAGTCCTTAGCTTGTTGCATACCTTGCCATGTTTTGAACACCCACAAGAGGGTTTTAGTTTAATGGCTGTGCATGGTGCTGCTGATCTTTAAAAGTAATATGTGCTACACAGCTCTGCACCAGGGCAGTGAATCTGTTGTTAATATCGATTCTCCATACCAGGAGTTCCAGGTTATTTGGTGGAATTTTTCATTTTTCTAAGGATGACTGCTTGGTATTTGTATTTCTCATAGCTGCTAGTTCTTAAGTGGCTGATTTTCAATATTCCATTTAAGATTTTTTTCTGCCATAATTTTTAGCCATACTGATCATGTTACCAAAACCGTGTATTTAGCTTTTGGTAAGCATGGCTTCTATGATTGTGCATTCTCTGCATTCCAGAATTTCTTGTGTGTGGAATCTGATCCGTCCATGTGAGGCCTTTAATTTTATTTTTATCAAACAGGAAATATTAGTGTACCATTTGCTTCGGATGGCATCAATTTAGTCCAGGTTTCTGCACCATAGAGGAGAATATGAATACATACTGCTTTACACACATGTATTTTAGTGGTCAGTCATATATACTTGTTGTAGACCTATTAAAGACCTGTTTATAGTCTCCAGAACATCATCAAGTCTCTGTAGTATCTGAAATAATAACCCCAACGTATTAGGCAAATGGCACCTTATGCAGTTATGTGTCATTAATAGTGAAGAATAGCAAATAATCTAATTCAATTCATTGTACTAAGACTTCTGTCAAGTGCCTGGTATATTTGTCTCTTATGTGGTGTTTGATTTCCTGTGGGATGTGTGCCTAATTTGAGGCAGCATCAGCACATTGTTGGTCAATCATCTAGTGGTTATAATGTTATAGGTTTCTCTATGGCTGTGGAATTACCTGTTTTTATTTGGGCTATCTTTTTTTTTTTCTGTAGTAAATTCGATAAACAGATTAAATTGGACGGGCCAGAACATCACCCTGTTTTAGTCCTATTTCCAAGGAACAATAAGAATTTCAAGCAGTCAATACAGACTTTGGTTTCCATGCTGGAATGAAATAGCTAGTGTGTTTCGAAAAATTTGTTAGAAACTGCATGTTTTGCGAGTATCTTCCATGGGAACTTGTGGGCACTTTATCAAAGTCCCTGTCAAGGTCAACCAGGGCAAGGCATCAACCTGTATTTTTCTATCGACAATTCTCCTTTATTTGAGTCCGCGAGAATCATGTCGATGGTCCCTCTTTCTTTCCTATACCAACACTTTGGTAGCAGAGATTCAAATATATGTTTAGCAAAGCACAAGAACTAACTAATATTTTATCAGCTGCAGATAGAAGGAAAATACCTTGGCTGTTGTTGCAGGAGCTTCTCTGCTTTATTCTTATGTATAAGAATTGTGTTGTCCATCTAGGATTTAACTATTTCTTCTTCTCTAAAGGGTACAAATAATCTTGTACAGCTGTTTTAAGAATGTAGCCCACCTAAAAACTTTGGAAATCCTGTAATGACCATATTTTTTACCATCTTTAATATTTTTTATTGCACTCGGACCCATGTGCAATTCTGGTAGCTTTTTGAGGTCATAAATTAGAGATAGGTTGGGTATAGTATCAAAACCACACTCACTGACAGTGCTAAAATTTATTCAGTATAGTATTAAAATTCTCAGCCTAGTTCTTTGTTATGCTATTAGTTGTTGGTTACTATAGTAATTGTGTATTTCTTAGGTTGGCTAGGACACCAGCCACCCGTGTAGATACTGCCGCTAGAGAGTTATGGGATCCTTTGACTGGCTAGGCAGTACTACATTGGATCCTTCTCTCTAGTTACAGTTCACTTTCCCTTTGCCTACACATAAACTGAATAGTCTGGCCTATTCTTTACAAATTCTCATCTGTCATACACCTGACAACACTGAGATTACCAAACAATTCTTCTTCACCTAAGGAATTAATGACTGCACTGTAATTGTTTAGTGCTTATTTTCCTCTTGGTGAGGGTAGAAGAGAGACTTTAGCTATAGTAAGCAGCAGCTTCTAGGAGAAGGACACTCCAAAAGCAAACCATTGTTCTCTAGTCTTGGGTAGTGTCATAGCCTCTGTACCATGATCTTCCACTTTCTTGGTTAGAATTCCCTTGCTTGAGGGTACACTCGGCACACTATTCTATCTTTTTTCTCTTCTTGTTTTATTAAGTTATTATAGTTTATATCGAAAATATTTATTCTAATGTTGCTGTTCTTAGAATATTCAACTTTTCTGTTTTCTTTCCTCACTGGGCTATTTTCCCTGTTGCCCCTGGGCTTAAAGCATCCTGCTTTTCCAACTTGGGTTATAGCTTAGCAAGTAATAATGATAATAATAATAACAATAATGAATAGATGTAGTGATATTACTGTATACAGTATAAAGCTTATAAGTACAGTAGTTAGGTCAGCAAAGGCTTGAATTTCCTCAGCCATTTCTACTGTACTGCAGTTCTGTAGCATACGTATTTGAAATATGCTTCCGTCCTCAGGTCCCCTTATCCAATTTGGGCCAGTACGCATTAGTGGAGGTACAGTATACATGATACGAGTAATTTACTTTCCGTTGTTCAAGCAATTGCTGGAACAACTGCTGTACGGGTACAAAGTTCTCTTCAAATCAGTTTGCATGAAATCACTTAGTGAAGCCATTTTTTTTTTTGCTAATGCCGCATCAATATCAGTTTGCAGAACATTTTGTAGATAGTGTCAGGGTTTTCGTCAGGAACGTTTGTTCATGAAGAATGGTTGTATGAGAAAGGATTCTTGTATTTAGTGCAGCACTTTTCAAATTCTTTAACTCGGCCTTCTTGCAGATTTGAGGTTAAATTTGGAGTTTGAAGAGGAGTCCCATTATTCAACTACCTGTCCGTCTAACACCCCACTCCCCATGTGATTTGGATTATGCTTACATCATTAGTGTGTTTCTATGTGGTTATGGAGTAATCTAACATGTACCAGTGCTTGAATATCTAAACCATTCCTGTGTTTTGAGCTTTTACTCTAGCAGGAATATTGTGCTTGCGATGTCAAATTTGTGTTCTGCTAATAGAGGCAGTAGTGAGAGGCTGTCAGCAGTCTAATGAATATGTCTGGTGTTTCCTAACATGGATATTAGAATTCCAATGGAAAACAATCTTGTCTGTTCTATTCTGTTTCTTTTTGTGATAGTTTATGTTAAAATTTTGTTTGATTTTCTATTTTATATTCAGATGTAGTTGGTGACAGTTTATTTGATGTTTAACCATCCATATGCGGCAGTGAAGTTTGGTCGTCAGAAATAGTGTGTTAATAGACTTTGATCTATAATATCTGAATAAAAAAAGTGGATATTAAATCAATATTTTGTGATATTAACTTTTAGACTACTTTTTTGTAGTTGAATATAATCCTGGCTCTAGTGTTGTCTTGTCTGTAAATGATGAGTAAATGGTGATTAGTGATTTTCATTATAATACGATTCATGAAATAAAGTTTGCAGATTATGATGTGTCACCTGATATTTGGAAGAAGTTAAAGGTTTAGCAAACATTATTTGCTCAAGAATTTGGTTTTCCATTGGGTCTTCTTCCCAGGACACGACCCTTTCTTTAAGATTTGTTTAGAAAGTATTTGTTCCGTATGATTTTTGGTTTTGGCTTCGGCAAGTCGAGCTAGCCTCTGTCAGTCTTTGGATTTACAAAATTCTGGTTGTTTGTGTGAACTTCTACATTTCTGGCTGTCTATGAAATTTTTGATATTTTGCAAGCATTTGTTGCAATACACTTGAAAAAAATATCATGTTTGCCAGACTTTTTGATTCATGAAATCTTTTACTAGTTTTGCATTCTTGAATTTTTTACCACATGCTTTCATGAAGGTTTTTGCCACTTTTTGTGTTCGTAAAGTCATTATTAAACACTTTATTGGTCTCGAAGCTTTTCGTCACACTTGGACATTAATGAATGTTTTTGCTATTCTTGCATTTAAAAAGCATTTTGCCACTGGCATGTAAAATGCATTATGCCATCCTTGAAGGATTTTGCCATTTTTTCAACCGTGATTATTTATTTATTTTTTTCCATGCTTCTGCATAATTTTTATTTTGTTTTCTGCCACTTTGGCATTTATTAAGTTTTTCTGCCACTGTCTTCAAAACAATGCAGATGAGTGGAGGTTTGCAAACTATGCAATGTGTGTTTTCCGATGGTTAAGTAATTAGTGTATGGTATCAGTCCTCATTAAAGCATATGTGTGGGAGTGGTTTAGTGAAACCAATTGTTACTTCTGAAGCACCTGGTATCACCTTGCAGATCTTTGTTAAAAATTTTTGGGGTATTCCAGAGAGGCTCTCTGCAATTTGAGTGAGAAAAGGATATCGTCTCCTGCTTTTTCAGCCCAGCACACATCAATCTCTTAAACTTGGCCTGCCTCGGTCGAATATGAGTTTAAAGAGGGCTCTAACTATTCTATGACTTTCTTAACACTGCACCCCACACATGATTGGAATTACTCTTACTAATTAGCCTAGTATGTCTTTTCTTGTTTATGATATAGTTTAGAATGTGTCTATGTTTGGATCTTGGATGCATTCCTGTGTTTTTTAGCATGCCCTTGTTCAGGAATGTTGTGTTTCTAAGGAAAAGATCATGTTCAGTTCATAGAGAGAGTAGGGTGAGAACATTACATGTTCCTGGTTTTTCCTAGCATGAGCATGGAAGTCTCCATGCAAGACAACATTGCTAGTTATATTGATATTTTTTATAGTTTATATTCTGTTGTCGTTTGATGACATCGGATTTGATCGTCAGATGTTAGATGGTGACAGCAGATTTAGTTTCCAAACATCAATTACGTTGTGGTGAAGTTTGGATATTACAAATTAATTAGCATAAAAGAGGACATTCATTGAGTATTAGTTTATAACCTCGGAGTTTAGTCTGTGATACAAGGTTTGGGACTTGGTTTGTTTTTGTTAATTGTAATTTTGGCTTAAGTATTGTCTTTTACAAATGAGGACAATCGAGATCATATTCTGTGTACAGGGAGTTAATGATTAAAGTTTGCAGTTTATATGTTACCAGTTATTGGGACAATAATTTGGGATTCAGAAAACAGTCATTGCCTATGATATTTTCCATTAGGCTTTTGTGTCTGGTTACTTGAACCTGTCTTTAAGAACGGTTCAGAAAGTATTTATTCTATTTAGTTTTTATTTAGGCTTCAAAGTTGAACTACGCTTAGGTAGTCTTTGCATATACAAACTTCCATCAGTTGGTGATAATTTATACATCACTAGATGTCTCAAGTTTTAATATTACTTATTATTATTAAGTTGTCATTATGATATTCATGAATCCAAGATTATTTTGTCATACTTTTTGTATTCATGACTATTTTTGGTACTTCCGCATTCATTATTATTTTGACCACTTTACATTCTTGGTGTTCTTTTGCATTCTTGATGTTCTTTTACATTCATGAAGCTTTTTTTTTTACGTTTTGCATTCTTGAAGCTTTTTGCCACAGTATGTATTCACAACGCATGTTGTCAAATTTTGCATTCACGAAGTCTTTTGCCACATCTTTCGGCCACACTTGCATTCAGGAAGCTTTTTGCCAGATGTATGCATTCATGAAGCTTTTCTCTAGACGTGTGTTCATGAAGCTATTTGTTAGAGGTTTGAATTTATGAAGCCTTTTGCCAGACGTGTGCATTCATGAAGCTTTTTGACACATACATTCATGAAGTTTTTTGCCAGATGTATGCATTCATGAAGCTTTTTGCCAGACTGATGCCTTTATTAAGCTTTTTGCCAGACTGATGCCTTCATGAAGCTTTTTGACAAATATGCATTCATGAAGCTTTTTACCAGACATATGCATTCATGAAGCTTTTAGGCATGATTATGAATTCATGAAGCTTTTTGCCAGAATTATGCATTCATGAAGTTTTTGCCAAGATGTCTGCATTCAGGAAGCTTTTTGCTGGACGTATGCATTCATGAAACTTTTTGCCAGACATATGCATACATGAGGCTTTTTTGCCCACTTGCATTCATGAATCTTTTTTTGCCAAACTTTTCCATACATGAATCTCTTTTGCCGAACTTTTTCATTGAATCTTTTTGCCACACGTGTATTCATGAAAGTTTTTGCTACACTTTTTGTATTCAGGAAGTTTTTTGCCCCTTTTGCATTCATGATTCTTTTTTAAATTTTTTTTTGCCAAACATGCATTCATGAATCTTTTTGCCAATCTTTTTGCCACACTTTTGCATTCATGAAAGTAAATAAATTCTTGCATAGAAAGTGGAGAATTTTCTGTTGGGAAAGTCCAGACTTTTTGCCTACAAAGTGTGGGTGTTTTGGCCTATAAAGTGATTAGATTCCTCTTGGGAAACGGAGGAAGATTTTGCCTAATAAGGACTTGGGTAGTCTATGAAGTAACAGGTGATTTTGCATAGAAAGTGCAGAGGTTTGTCCTACTAAATTTGAGAACTTTGCTTTCGAAAATGGAGAGGAGTTTGCCTACAAAAAGGGAGAGATCTTCCCCTATAAAATGGAGAGATCTTTTTCTATAAAATGGAGAGATCTTTTCCTATAAAATGGAGAGATCTTTTCCTATAAAAGGGAGAGAACTTTTCCTATAAAAGGGAGAGATCTTTGCCCTAGAAAGTGGTGATGTTTACTTTAAAAAAGGGTTTCTACGTGGTACCGGATATTTTCTACTTGGAGAGTGGGGAGAGAGTTTGATAGGCAGTAGAATATTTTTGTCTAGATTGTTAGAATGTTACTATTCAAGGAATATAGCATTAATTTCTATAAGCCTATTTTTTCTCCATTTAGTGACAATTCTTTTTCCTGGAAAGTATTGTTTGTTATATTGTTAAATTTGTTTATGTTTACTTTTGGTGTTGCTTCAAGCATATATGGAGGTTTTGCCAAGAAAATATCGTCAGTTTGTGCTTATTTTTTTTGCATTGGAATGTTTCAGTTTGAGTGTTGTTTTAAGGAAGATTGTAAAATCAAGATGGCTGTTTACAATAGATGTCCAAGAAAAAAAAATCTGTCTCCATTTTGATAGGATTTTTGTGGAAAGTGAAGTTTTCTATTTGCTTTGCCAGGAAACCTCATGTTGAAAGTTTGTTTGAGAGAATGTTTGTTCCCTAGAAAGTAAGTTTTCTTGGAAAACAAAAGATAAAGTCTTTCAGAGATGACAATCAATGTGAGAGCTTTTGCATACAAATTTTGTCAAATTCAGGAAGCTTTTACCTTCAAAATTTGTCAGACTAAGGAAGCTTTTGGCTCGAGAAAAACAGCCAGTTCAAGTTAATTTTGTAGAGCCTAAAAGTATGAAGGTTTTTTTCTGTAGGGGACAGCCATTACGAGTTATTTGCTAAAGATGTCTCGGTGTTGAGGTCTTTTCTTTGTAGAAATTCTGAAATTTTGGGTACAAAAGGTAGCTGTGTAATTAAGAGTTGGCTCAATTAATTTGAATAATAGACATGAACTAATCAAACACTATGATAGCAATACTTTGCAGCTGTCTCGGAAGTTCACGGTAAAATTGAGTCAACATTCTAGAAAGTATACTTCAGGTATATCCGTAGAATATCGTTTCTAAAGATTTTAAGTTGTATCTAAATTATGAACTGTAAACCATTCAAGAAGTATGTTGCAAACGAATGCCAGTTAGTCATGAACGTAGCAATAAATCTGCCCTAATCAGCAATATGAAGTGCAACAGTTATGGTGTTGTCTTGTTCTAGTGACAATTGAACAATTTGGTCTCGTAAACATCTTGGATGAAGCAATATTGAACCTATTTTTATAGTTCTCTTGTAGTTGGGAACCATTTATTTACTTATTTGGAAACCTGGTTTACTGAGCAATCTGGAACTCAAATATAAAGTGAAAAGGAATTGACATACCATAACCAAGACACCAAAAAGGGATGTCAGAATAAAACGGACGATTCTAATTAGCTGACAATTGGATGAATTTCGTAAGGTCACCACAGATCCTAAAATAGCCCAGTGGTTGATGTGTATGGCGAATACTTTGCACATCTCGTACCATTTACCCGACTTGATCACTTACATGGAATGGTGTTGGGATACAAGACGATTTAGTTGTTTTGGTCGCTTGTCTGCTTTTGGGGGGACGGTGTGTGTCTTGGTGTAATTAAATGTATTGTTATAACAAACTGAAGGATGACTTGTAATTCTGAATAAAATTAAATTTGATTGGAGTTTGGTTAGTGAAATTCCTGTAACTCTTGTTTTATCAAAAGACATCTGAAAGGAATATGCTTGAATATATTCCATACTTAGCAAAGTTTTGTAGTCATGTAAATTGGTATCTATGAAAGTAGCACCAAATTAAGCATATGATTTAACCATGTTTGAAGTATGCCTTAAAATAGGCAATTTCATGAGATTTCAAGAGTAATCCCCACAAAAAAAAAGTAAGAAGTTCAATAGGTAATTTGGTTTAATGAAAAATATCCTTTAAAACTGATTGGCTAAGTCTAAATTTAATATAATACGAAATTTATCCCTTTAAAACCACCAGTAAGCCTTTATGTAGAATGTTTAATTAAATAATTACCGATAAATTAGTTCCCCTTAGAAATTAGTAATGCAATGAATTGACTGAATAGATGAATACGTAATTTGGTAAAATAACGTAATTTGGCTACCATAAATAATTTTTAAGCTTTCAAATAATGAAATAATGTAGTTTACCCCCATCAAATGTTTTAGCTTTCAAATAGAGATAACGTAATTTGGCCTATAAAACATTTAAAGCTTAAAAGTAATTGATGAAATAACGTAATTTATCGTCTCCCAAAGGAGCTTTGTATAAGCCTTTAAATACGTAATTTGGTAAAAAAAGATAGTTTATCACTACCCCTCCCTATAAGAAATGGGTTTAGTATGCAATAGTGCACTAAAGTTTCAAGAACACCCATTTTAGATGAAATTTTTATGAAGTTTCACTCTAGCCTTATCACAAAATTTAATCGAGTATTACGTAAGTCATTATGACTTTGGAAGCCTAAGGATATATAAATTGATTAAATAGTCTTAAAAACGTAAAACACGAGTGGAGGAAAACATGAAAAGGTGCTGCTTATCATAATGCAAAAAAAAATCAGTGTGTATAACAGGTCTATGAGAGCGTTAAAGGCGGTATTTTTGACTTGAAAACCCCAATTGCTTGTTCAGTTAGATTTTCTTTAACAGATTCAAGTAAGATTGCTGCTTATATCAGCAGTAACGTGTCTTGCTAAGCTTGTGAAATAAGACAAGAATACAGTAATTAAAATGCTAGATTTATTAAGAATTAAAAAGAATTACGTAAAATTCTAAGATATTTGATTAAAGTTATAAGAAATAATAAATTTTTAAAAGTAAAATCTATAAAATAGTAAAGTAAATGCATCTATATTTATTAAAGATGCAGCTAAATTTTTAAAAAGAAATAAAGTAAACTATTATCCAACTAAAGATGCGATGTCTAGCAGTAGTAATAGTGATAGCCTAGCAAAATTTAAAGTAATCAGCAAAAATAAAATAAAATAAAGATGAATGTAAAGTAGAATAAGTCAGCACTTGCCTATCTTAAAATTTAATATTCAATGAAAATTGGTGTTTTTCAAGTCAAAATTATAAGCAAAGAATAATCAAATTCATATTCGACAGAACGTAAGCTGAGTCTGAGTCAATAGCTATCTTACAATCTACTTGTAAAAACCGGAAAATAATTTCTGTAATAAAACTGTTTTTCAAGTCAAAGTCATATTTGAAAGAACGAAATCTACTTTTATATTAATGATGAAGTCGATAACTTGTACAGTTCAATTGTTGAAATTAGTAAATAGTATGTTTAATCACAAAATTAATTTTCATGTCAAAATTAAAAGCATTGAATAATCAAATTCACAATTGAAAGAACGAAATTTAGTATTGATAATGTAAAGTAAATCTTCGTAATTTTAGCTCAAGAAATCGTAAGAATTTTCTGTATACTGGGGGTGTTACACGGGCATATTTTCGGACAAAATCGGGCATTTTACCGATAGATTTTTACATAAAATAGTCTATTCTGGGGGCAAAATTAAAGTATTTCGTGATTATAACACATAATCATGAAATAGCTTATATTTCGTCACATTTATTGACATATTGATGTCAAATTTATCGTTAAAGTGCTTATAAATGTCAGGGAATAGTCTGTGTGTAGTCCTCTAAGCTTGCCAAATAACTTCAGTCAATCGTTCATATAGATAAATTAAAGTAAATATTGATTATATTTAATTGTAAAAAGTGGTAAGATAGCTATATCGAGTAACATTTTCGATTAAATCGCCAATTGTGGTTCGTTAAGTTTTCTATCATAAAGTCAGTGTTGCGCTCTGTAAAATTCAGTTTAATTTTCTTTAGCGCTAAGTTTCGTAGTTTTCTATGAGGTTAAGACAACAACAACCATTTTCTATAACAAAACAGATAAATTCCTGTGAAAATCGTAAGGAAAATGAAAGAAGTGTCGAGATGATTGTTTTGCACCCCGTAGATTTCCTTCTGGTTTATTCATAGAGGAACTGGACTTGGAAATTTTTTGTCAATTCCGCTTCATCAGTGGTACGAAATTCTGTCGCAAAACTCTACGGGTTTTTTACGCCCTGTTTCATTATACATTACGTGTCAGACTAGCGTTTGCCTACGTACAAAATAACAGCCATGAGAGGGAACGTAAGCTCTGGCTCTTCTCTGGGGTACCCCTGCCAACACCCTTGGACTTCTGTACACAGCCGTTTTCCTTTACATTAGAAAGGTACTGACAAACCTCAATAGTCACAGAGAAAATAGGTATACATCTGGGAGAGCACAAGGGAATAGAAGGACTTTTCCCATCTCAGGAATCAGCTGTCAGCTTAGAAAACGGGTCTTTGAATCTGCTTCGAAGCTGATAACTGGCTGGTTACTCCCTGCCGAGAACACTCCCTTGGGTCATTGCAATGCTGACTTCAAGGAGTAACAAAAAATAAAAAAAAATTGTTTTAATTTTACCTTTCTTTTATGGGTTTTATTAATGAAATGTATTTTAAGGATTTAAATAAAATGGTGTCCAGTAAAATTTAAAGGTTTTATTTTCCCATAAGTATTACATTGACAATGCATAAAGGTGACGTCAATTATGGAAAATTGTGACGTCATAACTCGGTTTTTTTTTATTGAAGTTTCTAGTTTACTTTGAAATTTAGCATTGTGACGCAATAAGTGAATAATGACGTCACATGAGCAGAACCGTGACGTCACAACTCATGGGTTATTTAGGCTTTTTCACACTGAAACTAACCTTGTGACGTCATAAGTGAACAATGACGTCACATGAATTGTGACGCCCTAAATAGATGACGTCATAACTAGTTATTTGATGTAGCTTTTTTACTTTGAAACTTGGCCTTGTGACGTCATAAGTAAACAATGACGTCACTTACTAGTTATTTGATATAGCTTTTTTACTTTAAAACTTGGCCTTGTTACATCATAAGTGGACAATGACGTCACTTATGAATTGTGAAGTCTTAAATAGATGACGTCATAACTTGTTAGTCGATAGCTTTTTTACTTTGAAACTTGGCCTTGTGACGTCATAAGTAAACAATGACGTCACTTACTAGTTATTTGATATAGCTTTTTCTTTGAAACTTGACCTTGTGACGTCATAAGTGAACAATGACGTCACTTATGAAGGACAGTGACGTCATAACTGACTATTTGATATAGCTTTGAAACTTAGTATTGTGACGTCATAACTCTTAGACTTGTGACGTTACACGAGCAGCACCGTGACGTCATAACTCATTGGTTACTTGATAGCTTTTTTTTTTTTACCCTTTGAAACTAGACTTGTGAAGTCATAAGTGAACAATGACGTCTTATGAACCTGTGACGTCATAACTGGGTATTTGCATTTTTACCCTTTGAAACTTAGCCTTGTGACGTCATGTGAACAATGACATCACTTATGGAACATTTTGACGTCATAACTCATATTTATGGTCACCATTCAGCTTTTTGGTTTCCTTTGAAATTTAGCCTATAAACCTTTTTACCTTCTTTTTAAACAGATTAAGCACAATTAGTTTTGAGACTTGTTTTTTTCAAGGAACTGACTGTTACCTTATGGGATGCAATTAAATGGATCCATTGCTATATTAGGCATTTCTCCTTCAGATGTTGAGATTTAGAAAATACGTTAAATCATACTTTGATAAGTACGTTTCAGATTGAATATTATTTTTTTTCATATCAATTTATATACAGAACACCACCTTGGAGTACGATTGGAATTATAATTTGAGAGAGAGAGAGAGAGAGAGAGAGAGAGAGAGAGAGAGAGAGAGAGAGAGAGAGAGAGAGAGAGAGAGAGAGAGAGAGAGAGAGAGAGAGAGAGAGTCGTATTACTAACCTATTGAGAGTTAGAGAGATTACCTGTATTTGTAAGTGGTTCACACACACACACAGAGAGAGAGAGAGAGAGAGAGAGAGAGAGAGAGAGAGAGAGAGAGAGAGAGAGACAGAGAGAGAGAATTACTTGTATTACTAACCTGTTGAGAGAAAGAGAGACTATCTGTACCTCTAAGTTTTTCACAGAGAGAGAGAGAGAGAGAGAGAGAGAGAGAGAGAGAGAGAGAGAGAGAGAGAGAGAGAGAGATTACTTGTATAACTAACCGGTTGAGAGAGACTATCTGTACCTCAGTTTTTTTTAGAGAGAGAGAGAGAGAGAGAGAGAGAGAGAGAGAGAGAGAGAGAGAGAGAGAGAGAGAGAGAGATTGCTTGTATTACTAACCTGTTGAGAGAATGAGAGACTCCCTGTATTTCTAAGTGGTTCAGAGAGAGAGAGAGAGAGAGAGAGAGAGAGAGAGAGAGAGAGAGAGAGAGAGAGAGAGAGAGAGAGAGAATATTAATAATGGAGACTTTAATGACAGAATTTACATGTAGGGAAACAGAATAATCACCCAATGCAAACCTTTCAATGTTACAAATGCCACTTTGTGTCCTAGCAGCAAGCAATATTAACTCCTGATTTCCATATTACCCAACTGCCAAATTACAACAGATATTCAACATCAGTAGAGCAAAGATGGAGGAAGGGTTATCATTAAAATCATATTTAATTTCAACAAATATATTCAGTAGAGCAAGAACTATGATCTAACTGGCATTAGCAAGGCAGACGTTAACACCAATAAATGCAGCCATTTCTGGTACACTGTGGGACAAAGGCCTCAGACATGTCAGGAATTTGGTCAGTTTTCATCACCACAGCCCAGTACGGATAGAATGAGAGATAACCAACATAATAAGGTTGGCCCTGACTAGTTCAACTTTGCTGATCATGCGGTACGCAAACATCGAGCACTATCATATAGTACAGTAAGAGTATCAGCAACTACGACACACTTTTCTCTCAAGGGGGTTTTTAGGAAAAATCAGTAAACATTACCACAAACTCGGCAGAAAAACTGGCAACAGACCTGATTAACCGACAACCTAATATTCAACAAAGGATGAAGATTAGAAACAATTAGACAACAATACATAAGGGTGGCTTTAGTTTTGGCCAAGCTCAGATAAAGTCTGATTAGAGTTTTTAGTTCTTCAGGGTAGACAGGAAGTACCTTTAAAAACTGAAAAGGAGCAACACTTTCATGGCTGTAACTGGGGTGGAGGAAACCTACAAGCAGTTAGACAGCAAGATCAACCAAAGAAGTTGAAACAGATATAGTACGACAAAAAAATTAATTCAATAACTGATGTAAGGCAGCAATGACCCCTATGAAATATTTACAGTATGAAATGCAAGGGACGCAAAGGGTTGTATACATTCATCAAGTCAAGGAGAAACCGTCCAACGGCTTTTTATCCGATTAAGAAGCCGAGTAATAAGACTAATCAGACTCTCAAAGTCTAAAAAGGCCCATAGAAACTTTAATCTTGTTCAATTAGGTTGGTACTAACTTATCACAAGACTGGAAAGTCTCTATAAAAGTCAATTAAGATGGTTTATCTTATCCAATTTAAGAAAATCCGAGTAACAAAAGGATAAGCAAAACCTACTCTAAAAACATTAGGTATGATGCATTGAGAGTTTCTATCTTTGAGAGTAAATTAAGGTCTAAGCATAGGGATATTTTTCAAAATCCTATCAATCATAATTGACCTTAATTCGCAGTGTAAAATCCCCAAGACATACTAACCTATAAAAACTTGCAAATGGATGGCTGTATTAACAGAATTTACGCCATATGGCACAAAACCAATGTACAGTTAGAGGAAAACTACACCGTTCGACTATAAAGCAAGTTAACAAGAGGTTGGTCGGCAAAGAGAGAAAGGAAACAGGAGCAGATGTAAACTGAAAGACTACAAAGTTTGGTGCAAGCCAGGCTTTTAGCAATTTCAGGCAGCACCCTATAGGTAATGAGAGCCTGCAGAAAGTTAACTACCAAGTGAAAGCATGTGTATACACGTTAATCCATAAATGAGACGTCACTCTTGTAAAGGATAAGCTTATTTATTGATAATGTAAGAAATCATAACTATGGCAAGACGATATACAAGCACACCTTACCTCATTGTAGGGTACATATTGCTTTAAAGCTAAAAAGAAAGAGAAATAGCTACTAAGGGGGCCCTACGTAAACCACAGGTTCCAGCAGAGGGTCTTCTCTTAAAAAGAATCACAGGAAAGATGTTTCTAACAGCTGACACATTCAAATTCAAAACATTGCATGCTTGCAAAAAGGTTTTGAAATTGATCGAAAGAAACAGAAGTATGAAGTTTACTAGACGTGCAATGGTCATAGGAATAAAAATCCCTACAGCAATTACAGTACGAGAGGGCTTCTCGATAACCTGACTGAGAAACACAACTTCTGCCCTACCAACTAATGCAGAAAATGCTGCACGTGATAAAAATCCTGGAAAAAAAGAATACAGTCCATCAAAGTGACAGAGTGGATGGCAACGCATTCTCAGCAGGAATAGAAGCAAATGCATACACAAACTTGGTGTGTGAAAAACCTGGCACAGCTGCAGTTATTCCTATCGATGTCATGGAGGAGTGATGTATAACTGGCAAGGAAGCCATTGAAATATAAAATAATCATAAATGTTACAAGACATGACTCGTGGCAATCACGGAGCAAACACCTTTGGCAATACAGGAATTAAAATAGTTTAAGACCCCTATCACGTCATATGAACAAATATAAATAACAAGACTCATCAAAGTTGCAGATATAAAAGCAAGTCAAAACAGCATTCAAAGGCTGAGTGACAACCCTCAGAACAGGCATGGCACTAAAACAATCATTCATTAGCTACGTAAACCTCTGCAGTACTAGCAACGAAAGGAGTTATCAAGCCTTACACTAGCAGCAGAACAGATGACGATGCAGCCACAAAGTACAACGAGACATTTACATTATATAAATGCAAACATATTTAATTGGATTTGAGCAGTCTATTAAAGACAATGTATGAAAACACAGAATTGGTTGTGGTTGCAATTAAACATCAAAGCAATATGAAAAGGCACAACAGTCTTTTCTAAAATCAAGATAGTAAAGGGAGCAAAACAAATAAAAGAAATAGTAAATAGCGAACTATACTAAAATTACGGATGGCTAACAGCTAAAAAAACCATTACTATAAAATCAACTACTGAGTGAATGTATGAACAAGCACACCATAATTCCAAAAATGACCCTCACTCGTGTAAAGAATAGATACATTCTTTGATATCTCCATTTAATAATTCCTAACTATAGGTCATACCAAAAGCTGGATTGAAACAAAAGAGCCTTGCCTCATCACAAGGTAGGCAACACATAACTTGATAAAAGTCAAGAAGGGAAATAACTACAGTAATAAAGGTAACCATATGTACGGCTCAACCTCTGGCAGAATGCCCTCTTTTAAAAGGGATCACAGGAAAGATGTTTCCAACAATGACAAACTCAAAAATAGTAAATCCAAAACTTGTAACATCGCCTCCTTGCAAGGTGGTTTTTGATGTTACTCGAAAAACTTTAGAAGACTGATGTTTAATAGACGTGAAATGGTCATAGGAATAAATCAAAATCCCTAAGGGCTTCTGGATAACCTATCTCTGAAAAACACGACTTTTGCCAACACAAATAGAGCAGAAGTTGCTGCCAGCAATAAAAATCATGGAAAAGAATAATTCAGTCCATCAAAGTGACAGAGCGGTTGGCAGAGCATACTCGGAAACAATAGCATACACAAACTCTGTGGGTGGAAAAGCTGGCATGGCAGTTACTCCTGTCAATGGAATGAAGGAGTGATGTGTAACTGACAAGGCAGCCACGGAAAGATACAGCAGTAAAACCATAAGTGTTATGACAGACAAGTTCATGGCAATCATGGACCTAACAATATAGGCATTACAGGAATTGCAATAGCTGAAGACCCCTAATTCTTCAAATGACCCAATGAAAACTGTCATATTGATTAAAATTGCAGCAATATAGAAGTTCAAAACAGCACCAAAAAGCTGAGGGACAAACCTCAGAACAGGTATAGCATTAAAAGAATCAATCATTTACTAGCAACATAAACCTCTGCAGTACTAGTAACACCAGCAGTTTATTATTATTAAAAGGAGGAATTACTAGCTTTACATTAGCAGCGGAGTAGATGACGATGCAGCCACAAAATGCAATGAGATTTATATTATATAAACGCTCTTGAATCATGTCTGATATCAATGTAAAAATATTTACTTGAATTTGAGCAGCCTATTAAAGACAAAATACAACACAGAAGTGGTTGTGGTTGCAATTGAATGTCAAAGTGACATGAAAAGGCAGAGCAGTCGTTTCTCAAATCAAGATGATACAGGGAGCAAAATGAATCAAAGAAATAGTATAGTAAACCGGCTATAATACCATCTAATGGATGGCATAAAGATGAATGAACTATCACTACAAAATCAACTAGTGAGCAAATGTATGAGAAAGCACACTTGAGCCATAACTGAACCCTCACTCTTGTAAGGAACAAGCAGATTCTTTGATGCCTCCAATTGATAATTCCTACCAGTAGATCATACTAGAGGCTGAAACATAAGAGTTGTCTCATTGCAGGGTACATATCACTTGATGAAAGTTAAGGGAAAAAAACAATAAAGATGCCCTTAAGTAAACCCCCAACCTCTAGTAGAGGATATTCCTTTAAAAGGAAGAACCTCTAGCACAGGGTCTTCCTTCAAAAAGAATCCAATGAGCGATCTTTCCTACAGATGATAAATTAAAACTTGAAACGCCATCTACTTGAAAACTGATTTTGACGTTGGCTCAGAAGAATGACGTTAACTAGATATGGAAGTCAAATCCCCAGAAATGAGTAGAATATGAGGTGAAGCTTTTGGATAACCTGATTGAGAAATAGAACATGCCCACACAACTAAGGCAGAAAATGCTGTCAGTGATAAAAATTCAGAAAAGAAGAATTCTGTCCATTAAAGTGGTTGGCAGAGCATTGTAAGCAGTACAATACAGAAACTCGGTGCGTGAAAAAGCTTGCACGGCAGGGTGTTACATCTGTCAATGTAATAGAGGAGTGATGAATAACAGAGAAGGCAGCCATGAAAAGATACAGATGTCAAGACAGAACTGACTCATGGCAATCATGGAAAAGACACTGAACATTACAGGAATACAGTAGTAGAAGTAGCAGATGCCAAACTCTGCATACGAACAAACAAAATTGCCCGACCATTAATGTGTTCAGCAGTAAAAAAAATAAGGTCAAAACAGTACCAAAGGCAGAGAAACAAACCCCAGAAAAAGGTACAGAATCAAAAGAAACAAGCACAGCATCAGTATCTGTATGTACCCAAGTAATACTAGTTACCCCAGCAATTAAGTCAGACATCAAAGCAGCAGCAACAGGCTGTAGATCGACCACAAAAATGTGCAACAGTAGCCAGGTAAGGCATCAATTCCCTGCAGGAACAGCACAGAAAGGAGCACAGATGATGATGCAGCTAAAAAAAAAATAAGAGGCAATTCTATTATTTAGATGCTCTTGAAACATACCTGCCACCCACAAAGATTCTTTTGGATTTGAGGTGTCTGGTAAAGGCACTGTACGTCAAAATTTGTTGTTTTTGTCGTAATTAATCATGGAAGCAACAGGAAACCAGTGTTCTTTCAAAAATCAAGATGATATGGAAAGCGGCACTGTTCAAAGCGATAGCATAAACGCTAAAGAACAAGCATCCCAGATTAGTTTACAAGAGAACATACACGTGCAGGCTGTTATGCAGAGCAGGTGAAAGGGCTGGGCCAGCAGCAGCGATACTAAAGCTATCTCTAAATAATGAGAACAGTATTGTTTTCAGAATTATAATGGAGTGGTGAGCAAACAAGTACAGCAACCAGTAATGGAACATCACTAGAGAATTGATACTCTTGAGATCTAACATGAGACAAAGAGGATTCCAATACAGATAAAAAATTTACAAGCAGAAGAGGCAAGGGAATTCACAGCAATTTCACCTACCAATAATAAAACACCAAATAAAAAATCAACAACTTAGTTTTTTTTTTGGCATTTGTGCTCAAGGCTATGGAGAGTCACTCCAATATCATCTATGCAATGCAATCTTCAACAAAAATTGAAAAACATTTGCAAACTGTAATATTGGCTCAAGAGCCCACAATTATTCAACTCGGTAAGCAGCTTATCAAGCAATGAATTAACATTAACAGACTTTAATAATAAAAATAGACTTTTCCATGCAAAGTTTGAACACTGGAATGACTACCAGTCGAACCTCCCTTCCCCTCCCGATTGTTCAAGCCATGTCCCATAATTATTATTCATGTTTCCACAGAAGGAAACAATTATATTTTAATCAACCTAGTTCAAACGAAATTAATTATACTAGTATGAAATTCCCTTTTGGTTTGAAAAGATAATACAGGTATGCTTTGCAAAGAGGGACCAAAGGTCAATCGATGCCCAAAAGTGTCCTATAGCACAAGGCAACTCTTCAGAAGGAAACACAGAGGAAGATCTATCTCAAGAGAGACCCCAAACACTCAACAGACTGTAACTACATGACCTTGGGAGACATTTCTTAACACTGAAATTACAACAAAAGCATATGCCACAAAAACAGCTCAAAAGCAATATTTATTTTCAAACCAAAATATTTCACTATAAGAGAAAATAGGATATACAACACAGGGGGAATTCCACACTGTGAATCAAGGCTTTTTGTGAAACATCACCATAGGGTAAACACATCGCAAATAATAAATACAAATACAAAAATAACTGTCTAAATAACACCAATCACTGGAAATCAGGAGTTTATATCTTTTGTAAAGCATTAGCTTGTATGAACATGGGTGATTGAAAGATAATTCAGCAGGTAGTATGAGTGTGTGCAAGGTTGACAACAAAAAGTATAATAATCAAACATTGGAAAGGAACAGATTAGAAGATATCAAACAGTTTTCCATACATATACAGTAATCAGATTGGAAAGGAACAGATTATAAGATATCAAACATTTTTCCATTCATAGAATGTTATTTTAACCACCTTCAATGTTAGTTCTGATAAGATAATGCAGGTTCTGAATCACAGTAACAAATTAAAAAGCGAGTTAATTATCCTAATCAAAATGCAATACAGAATCATACCCTTTCGGGATGCTCAAATGATTACTCAATGCAAAAATCAACATAGGCCATAGAGATTTCTTATTCTCATGAGCAGACACGTATACCACAGTGCTTCGGATAGAATCTCTAAATTAGTCTTACGAGCAAAGAAGTATCCCATAGTGGTTGGCAAGAATAATTTGACTATCTTTATGCATATTTAAGCAGCTAACTTTAAAAACAAACTGACATTTAATAATAGATAGGCTGAGACGGTATACTGTACATGGGGAAATTAGGGTTTTAGTGGCCAATAAAACCATGGAAAAGTAATTTTGTTAGAAAGATGACATTAAATATTTAAGTCTTTGCTAAGAGAATGAGGAAAAAATATGACTTGAGTTTTATTAACTGTTGAATAAAATCCATCATTTAATATGAAAAGATGAAATAGTATATTAATAGGAGGAAAAATATTAAAACATACTTTTCAACAAAGGTACAAGAAACAGATTTCTTTTGCAAAGAAGGGGAATAGATGGCTAAAATCCTGACTGATAACAAGTACTGAGTTCCCTAGATAGATAAGAAGGCAGCCAAATTTAGGAGGAAAAAGGTGATTTCATGATTGCAAACGCCTAAGACTTTCCATTAGATACAGTAAATTGCATCTTTACAGAAATGTCAGGGAATTAGTGTCAAATGAATTGGGCAGAGTATGGCCAGGACATTTTATGAAGAGAAAAAAAGATTGGACAGATAATATAAGCAGATGAACTTACAAGGGTTCAGTTGGAAGACGATGTAACAACAACAAACAAGGTTAGCTGGCCGTGCTTTACGAGGAGATAAAAGCAAGTAGCAGAGTGGGAAGTAGGTCAAGAACTAAACATGATGATGAGAAATTTGTTATGGATGAGACATTTCTTAAAAGATAATAAAACATATGAAAGTATTCAAGCAAGAGTGAGTCAACAGGATTAAATTAAGAAACAAAACCATGTCATCTCAAGTCATGAGAAAATATAACTAAATTTGGATATGGAATGTGGTAGTCACAAGACGATTATATTTACCAAAGATTGTAAACAGGATTCACTATTAAGGATTTAGTAAAGCAAGTTAGTAAACAGTACTGAACGTGGAAAAATAGCTAAAAACAAGTTGATAAACACTACTATATGGGAAAACTATGTTGGGGAAGTAAGGGAGGTGTGATAATACTGAAGGGATGAAAAATAAGCATCTCATCTTTAAGAGAAAATGGTTTTCTAAATGAGCTTGTGTCAACTTCAAGAGGAGTAACAAAGGGAACTGTTAATTCTGATGGAACAGCAGCGAGAGTCTAAAAAAAAATAATACAAAAGCCAATCTAAGAGAAAACGGCTGATGAAATTAAAGACGCAGGGCATATAATTGAAAGAATGATGAAAATTAAGATGATCTTGGGCAAAAGGAAAGCAAGGTTTTATGGACAGGTTATTACATTCAGTAACACAAGTGCCTTGGTCAGAAGAAATACTGATAAAGAGACCAAAATGAACATACAGGAATGGATAAGACTGCTGTTGGTGACATGGTCAGAGAGTACAGCATAGGAGAAAACTAAGAACTCGTTCGTTGGATTGGCCGGCCCTTTTGGCTAGATAGGGCCTCTTGTATACCCACAAGCAAAATCCAAGCGCGAGAAAGTCTTAGAGTTCTACCTATGCCGAGAATTCAAGTTTCCGAATACAATCTTTCAACATAGATCAATGTTATTGTATCATAAAGTACAAACTGCACCAGAGAAAAGGGGCTTTGCTGTCATGCCTGGAGATGCATGCACAGACTGCAAGTTGATGTTGCAGACAAAAGATAAATGAAAAAAGAAATTATTGTAAAAAATATAGTAAAACTGAAAACAAGCTAAAATAGGAGTATCAAGAGAAAGTGTTGACAAATTACAGCAGCAAAACTGGTCTGTATTAGTCGCTGAAAGACGGCATCAAACAATTATCAGATGTAGTGGACGATGTGACATCAGATTGGAGTTACACGAATACTAAGATGTGATGGACAAATCACTAAAGAGAAAGGAATACAGGTTAAGTACAAAAGAGAGAAATGTGTGATGTAAAGGGAGAAGCAGAGGCTAAAAGGCATGTGGAAAGGGCGATGAGAAGTTGGGAGGAATGAAATCAGAATCTAAATACAGCAGAGGGAATGAGAAAATAATCAGGATTGTAAACAGACGATACTAAAAGTATGGATAGTGAATCCAAAAATTTTCGGAAGGAATTAAATTAACTGAAGAATGAGAGATTAGCAACAGAAGTGTGTAAAAGATATAATTTTGGAAATAAAAAAAAATAAGCGAATGAGAACATACACACCTGAAATAAGTAGACAAGACTAAATGAGTAGGAAAAAGTCTTACATTAATGGTATGCAAAGGAAATGGAGATCAGAAAGTATATTTTTGGAATAAGCAAACAAGACTAAATGAGTTGGAAAAAGTTTAACAATAATGGCATGCAATGGAAATGGGAACCAGAAAATTTAAAGACTTGAAATAAACTAGACAAGACTGAGTAAGTTGGAAAATAGTCTTACATTAATGGTATGCAAAGGAAAAGGAGACCAGAAAATATAGACTTGAAATAAGTAGACAGGGCTAAATGAGATGGAAAAAGTCTTACACTAATGATATGCAAAGGAAAACGAGACCAGAAAATATAGACTTGAAATAAGTAGACAGGGCTAAATGAGATGGAAAAAGTCTTACACTAATGATATGCAAAGGAAAACGAGACCAGAAAACATAGACTTGAAATAAGTAGACAAAGCAAAATGAGTTAGAAAAAGTCTTACACTAATGGTATGCAAAAGAAAATGAGACCAGAAAACATAGACTTGAAATAAATAGACAAAGCTAACTGAATTGGAAAAAGTTAACATTATTGGTATGCAAAAGAAAGGGATACCAGAAAATATAGACTTGAAACAAGTAGACTGGGCTTTATGAGTTAGAAAAAGTCTAACATTAATGGTATGCAAAGGAAAACGAGACCAGAAAACATAGACTTGAAATAAGTAGAAAAAGCTAAATGAGTTGGGAAAAAGTCTTACATTAATGGTATGCAAAAGAAAAGGAGACCAGAAAATATAGACTTAAAAAAGTAGACAAGACTAAACGCATTGTAAAAAGTCTTACATTAATGGTATGTAAACGAAATGGAGACCAGAAAGTATATTTTTGGAATAAGTAAACAAGACTAAATGAGTTGGAAAAACTCTAACAATAATGGCATGCAAAGGAAATGGGAACCAGAAAATTTAAAGACCTAAAATAAAGTAGACGACTGAATGAGTTGCAAAAAAGTCTCACATTAATGGTACGCAAAGGAAAAGGAGACCAGAAAATATAGCCTTGAAATAAGTAGACAGGGCTAAATGAGTTGGAAAAAGTCTTACACTAATGAAATGCAAAGGAAAAGGAGACCAGAAAATATAGACTTGAAACAAGTAGACTGGGCTAAATGAGTTAGAAAAAGTCTAACATTAATGGTATGCAAAGGAAAATGAGACCAGAAAACATAGACTTGAAATAAGTAGACTGGGCTAAATGAGTTAGAAAAAGTCTTACATTATTGGTATGCAAAGGAAAAGGAGACCAGAAAATATAGACTTGAAATAAGTAGACAGGGCTAAATGAGTTGGAAAAAGTCTTACACTAATGAAATGCAAAGGAAAACGAGACCAGAAAACATAGCCTTGAAAGTAGACAAAGCTAAATGAATTGGAAAAAGTCTAACATTAATGGTATGCAAAGGAAAATGAGACCAGAAAACATAGACTTGAAATAAGTAGACTGGGCTAAATGAGTTAGAAAAAGTCTTACATTAATGGTACGCAAAGGAAAAGGAGACCAGAAAATATAGACTTGAAATAAGTAGACAGGGCTAAATGAGTTGGAAAAAGTCTTACACTAATGAAATGCAAAGGAAAACGAGACCAGAAAACATAGCCTTGAAAGTAGACAAAGCTAAATGAATTGGAAAAAGTCTAACATTAATGGTATGCAAAGGAAAATGAGACCAGAAAACATAGACTTGAAATAAGTAGACTGGGCTAAATGAGTTAGAAAAAGTCTTACATTAATGGTACGCAAAGGAAAAGGAGACCAGAAAATATAGACTTGAAATAAGTAGACAGGGCTAAATGAGTTAGAAAAAGTCTTACATTAATGGTACGCAAAGGAAAAGGAGACCAGAAAATATAGACTTGAAATAAGTAGACAGGGCTAAATGAGTTGGAAAAAGTCTTACACTAATGAAATGCAAAGGAAAACGAGACCAGAAAACATAGCCTTGAAAGTAGACAAAGCTAAATGAATTGGAAAAAGTCTAACATTAATGGTATGCAAAAGAAAAGGAGACCAGAAAATATAGACTTGAAACAAGTAGACTGGGCTAAATGAGTTAGAAAAAGTCTAACATTAATGGTATGCAAAGGAAAATGAGACCAAAAAACATAGACTTGAAATAAATAGACAAAGCTAAATGAATTGGAAAAAGTCTAACATTAATGGTATGCAAAAGAAAGAGAGACCAGAAAACATAGACTTGAAATAAGTAGACTGGGCTAAATAAGTTAGAAAAAGTCTTACATTAATCGTATGCAAAAGAAAAGGAGACCAGAAAATAAAGACTTGAAACAAGTAGACAAAGCAAAATGAGTTGGAAAAAGTCTCACATTAATGGTATGTAAAAGAAATTGAGACCAGAAAATACAAAGCAAAATGAGTTGGAAAAAGTCTCACATTAATGGTATGTTAAAGAAATTGAGACCAGAAAATAGACTTAAAAAAGTAGACAAGACTAAATGCATTGTAAAAAGTCTTACATTTATGGTATGCAAAGGAAAAGGAGACCAGAGAGTATATTCTTGGAATAAGTAGACAAGACTAAATGAGTTGGAAAAAGTCTAACAATAATGGCATGCAAAGGAAATGGGAACCAGAAAACATAGACTTGAAATAAGTAGACAAGGCTAAATGAGTTGGAAAGTCTTACATTAATGGTATGCAAAGGAAAACGAGACCAGAAAACTTAGACTTGAAATAAGTAGACAAAGCTAAATGAGTTGGAAAATGGCTTACAATAATAGTATGTAACGGAAAAGACCAGAAAATATATTCCTGGAATAAGTAAACAAGACTAAAAGAGTTGAAAAAGTCTAACATCAATGGCATGCAAAGAAAATGGGAACCAGAAAATTTAAAGACTTGAAATAAAGTAGACAAGACTGAGTGAGTTGGAAAGTTTTACATTAATGGTATGCAATGGAAATGGCGATGAACTGCAAAGTGGAACTTCAATAACACTGCTTGAAAAATGGTATGCAAATACAAGTAAGGGAAAAGGCGTTAAACAAAAGGCTGAGAAAAATGATAAGATTGACTAATTTGAGTTTGGCTACATGCTGGAGATCCACTATGAGTCGCTATAATGAGACAACAAAAGTAAAAATAAAATAAAAGAAAGTAAAGGGTCAAGTTGGTTATCCCACTTTTAAGCTAAATCTAGAGTAAAGACAGGGCCTGGAGTATCAGATGAACTATGGACAGCTGTGTGAGATGTGGTGTTAAGAAGTTGAAATACATACCAAGACCTCAAATATGTAGAGGGCTTGAACTAAAGACAAGGAACGGTCTTTCATAAATTCAGAAAGGTATGGTAGTAATAGAAGGCCTAAAAGAATGAACTATGGACAGCTGTTGGTGATCATCAAAGATTAGCCCTAAGCCATTTACTGTTTACATTACTTGTGAAAAAAGCTATAAATGAATACTGAATGGGTGGCTCCTAGAACCTCTCTTATATAGAACCTAGTGTTGATGAGATTCTGAGAAAACAGATCTTGAAATGAATATTATGTGGAAGATTGTAATGAATAAAGGACTACTGAAAAGCACAGAATATAGAGACTGAAAAGGAAGCCAAGTGAAAAATATCGTGAGGATACGTGTGGCTATTGTGGATAATGTATAGTACTAAACGAAACAGATATTGTCACAATCTGTGTTCTGGATTACAAAAGTATAAGCTTTTTCTGGAGCACTAAATTATCAAAAGATCAAATAAGAAAGAAAATGAAATGAAGAAGTTGCAATATATAGTCCCAAACAATACCATTATAAATACTGAGGTTCAAAACATGAAAAAAATGTAAGTACAGTTTTGATAATTACTAAAGTGTTGGTGCTATATTTCCTTTAGTCAGAGAGAAGTTATTATATTAAGATAAATTGACATAAATCATGGAGATTAAGGGCAAGGAAAATAGTTCAATAAGTAAATATGCGCAGGAAAACTAAATAAAACAAAAAGCAAGAAAGCAAAATACCCAATACCCACAGTGCGGAAACTAAGAGAATACAGCAGACCAATAAGGCAAAAAGTAATAGAGTCAACTACAATGGGTTTCATTAACCACCACGCACTGCAAGTAAGGAAAAAGTGGCAGAATCAGGCATGATACAGTACAAGAAAATGACGCTGCATAACGACAATCCAGTCGGATGAGAAACAGCTAACAGAAGCATGGGAAAATGAACAACTTCAATCTCCATATGAAAATTGATGGACCATTTATATGAAAATCCTACGCAATAATTTAGGAGACAAGAAACCCAAGAAATTATGCCAAAGACCTAGCAAAGATAGAATATTACGAAGACAATTGAGAGAATACTTTATGTAAGAGAATACAGCAGATCAATAAGGCAAAAAGTAATTAAGTTAACTTCAATGCATTTCACTAACCACATCTCATTGCTAGTTACGAACCAGTGGCAGAATCAGACAGGATACCGTACAAGAAAATGACGCATCAAGGAACAACCCAATCGGACGAGAAACTGCTAACAGAAGCATGGGAAAATGAGCAACTTCAATCTCCATATGAAAATTGCTGGATCATTTGTATGAAAATTCTATGCAATAATTTAGGAGACGGAAAAGCCAAGGAATTAGGTGAAGGACCTACCAAAGACAAAAAATTACTAAGAAAATTGAAAGAATAATTCAAGTTAAGAGAAATGTAACAAAAAACCTGATTAAAAACGTATGAGGAAAATGACAAGAAAATGGCATATATAAACCTCTTGGTTCACAGAAAGAATAAACAAGAATCTGTACCTGAATGAACTATGAAAATGCAAAGCCGTGCAGATGAGAAGAGTAAACATAAGTTTATAAAGCAAATTTTCATAAATATAGAAACAAATTTCACAACCTATGCAAAAGAGAGAAAGACGCAGGTGAGCATCTATTTAGATACAAGAAACTACAACTGTTAAGCAAGTAGAATCTATAAAAAGGCATCATAAAATAAACAAGTAGAATATTTAATAGTAATATTGTTCAATTCTTGGCTGCATGAGGAGTGTTAACCCTTTTACCCCCAAAGGACGTACTGGTACGTTTCACAAAAGCCATCCCTTTACCCCCATGGACGTACCGGTACGTCCTTGCAAAAAAATGCTATAAAAATTTTTATTTTCATATTTTTGATGATTTTTTTAAAAAAATTCAGGCATTTTCCAAGAGAATGAGACCAACCTGACCTCTCTATGACAAAAAATAAGGCTGTTAGAGCAATTTGAAAAAAATATACTGCAAAATGTGCTGGGAAAAAAATAACCCCTTGGGGGTTAAGGGTTGGAAATTTCCAAAGAGCCTGGGGGTAAAAGGGTTAATCACTAAAACTAAAAGCAGCACACTATCTCATTTAGAATTATAAGGAAATGTGTTAGGTTATGAGACAAATATATTTATACAACATGAAATAAATACCTAACAACAGGAGTAAATACATTTGATTTTTAACTATCCTAGGAGAATAGTGTACCCTAAAATGAATTTGTATGTTGATCAGTAAGGAAACAGGAACTGAACTGTGAAGATGAGGAGGCAATAAGAAAACGGGGAGTTAAAGCATTTCATAAAAGGGGAGATAACTAGGCTACTAATAAATAAAATAGTACCATTATAATAGAACCAGTAAATGCTTTCACTTGTTGCACAAAACTCATAAAACTTTGAAACAAAATCATGGAAAATGTCATGAAAAAGATTTTTCAAAAGGGTGTGACTACAGAATGTTGAAATCTGTGGCCACAGAAAAGTGGAAACATTGTACTATGAATATGAAGGTTCTGGTGAGATGTGGTGTTAAGATGTTGAAATACATACCAAGACCTCAAATATGTAGAGGAACGGTCTGTCATAAATTCAGAAAGTATGGTAGTAATAGAAGGCCTAAAAGAAAGCCATTAATGAAGACTAATACCCGTTAGGAATTGAAAAAGAAAGAATACAAGAGAAAGGTGTGAGGAGAGAGAAGATAAAAAACACAGAAATACTGCATCAGATATGAGTTATACAGATCTGAGCTTTAAAAAGGCAGTGGGATATTAGAATTACTTGATACCCCAATACAATAGAGAAAAGTGCTAATTCAATGGCATGACTTACGCAAAATCCAAGAGCATTTGTGTTCCTGATTTACAGCAAGCCATTTAATCATTTGTGAAGTGGTATTTGAGGGAATGTAAAAGTTCAAAGCACTAAAAACATTTGTAATAATCAGTGATGAACTTTCTGAAGCAGCGCTGACAAATATTAAGGGAACTAGTTAGGCCACAATGATAGACAGGAGCAGAAAATACAAAGATATGTCAATTATGGCAAATGTTTGGAAAGCAAAAGGTTCAATGCAAACAAGAATAGGAATTTTTATGGCATAAATGCTGATGACAGACAACAAAACCTGGAAGTCATAACTAGGTAAGGTAAAGGGTAGGATGACAAATATAATGTACAGAGGAAGAAGTAAAGAGAAAGACTAAAATGTCTGTACATAGAAAACTTAGTTTACTGGTATACCAAAGGATAGTATAGTAGTTTTCTTAACAGCAGAGGGAGAGAAAGTAGTAGTAGTGTTGGAGAGACTCAAGACCATAAATGAAAGTGAGGATAACAACAGATCCATTAATGTCAGTAAAGTTATTACAAACTGGGAAACTGACAAAAATGTAGAATTGGAAACTTTTAAAGCACAAGTTAATGAGAGGAATTACCGACAATCTGATTAACTTGAAAACAAATATCACGAGCTGCACAGTCAGTGGATTTAGAAGAAACGTTGAACGAGAGAAAGTAATGTAATTTCATGAGTTCTATATTTCATCTTAAAATTATCCAGAATGTCAAAAAAAAACATCTTGGCAGGGAAAGGAGTAGCACGAGTGACAGAGACACATGAGGTCCTAGAAAAATTTAGATTACTTGAAGATGATAAATCAATAAACCTGACACAAAGTCACCGTCAAAGGGAGATATGACAACAGGCAAATTCCTGTTTAAAATGAAGTAAAACTTCTTGTTCCCAAGAAAAAGCGAGGAAAAGGATCCAAAATAAACAATATATCTGGCATTTGAAGGATAAAGATAACTGGTTGAATTCATGGAAAACATATAAAGAGTGACATCGGAAAAATAGGATAAAGTTCATAATTACGAAAAAAATTAACAATACTTTCATTTACATAAAGTAAATGTGAACAAAAGCAAGATCACAGAAGGATGAAAGAATCACTTCCACAAACAGAGGTGGGCCCACATTTCATGCAATTCGAAAGATGATAAGGACAAAAACAGGTGGTTTGAAAATAATAACCTGTAAGTTAACACATCTCGGTAGGAAATTATCATCAATACCTAAAAATGAAAACTATATCCTAAAAAGAACAGTAAAAACAGAAGTACACAAACTTGAAAAGATGATGTAATAAACAATATTCAGCTAAAATGCCAGGGAAATAGAAGAGATTCCTGAACAAAGTTGAATGGAAGGAGCACGAGAGCCAAAAACTATCATTATTTGGTAGTTTGACCAAACCGTTATAAAGATGCGTAAAAGATTAACAGCCAATGCAATATGTATGAAATAGGAGCCTAATGCTAAAGATAAGAAAATTGCTGTGTAGACACGGTCTGAGAAATAATAAAAGTATATTGCAATCTTTAATAAAGATGAAACAGGTAAAGCTCTACTAAAATGAGAGAAAACAAATGGGAGGAAGCAAGAAAAACACTCGCAAATCTTTGTGTTTACATTTCAGACCGTGATTCTACGAACGAAACGTAAAACACTACACATTAGATGCATAGATTTCAAAGGGAATTTGGAAGGAATGGACTCAGGATGAGAAAAATATATCACTGGCAACTACACTAAGGAATTTATGAGACACGGAATAGTGTGGCTTGTGCCTTCACGAAAAGGAATAATTCTACCTTTGCAATTAAAATAAGATTAATAAGAATGCCACCCGAGTGTAGATGTGTTACGGCCATACAAGGAGACAACAGGAATATACTGACATATAGTAACTATGTGTACTTTGTTAACAATTATGAATATAGTTATAAATAAATGGGAAAAAGATGGCTGAACAAATTTTTGCATAAAATTTTAGCAGTATATGTAAACATATGGGATATAGGAATAGGTGAATATTTTTACACTTTGGGGATATCTCACAAACCTGCAAGACACTACATAACTTAATATCATCTTTCCAAAATTAAACAAATGCAATGAAAAAATTTACAAAGTTTTGATTCTACCATCAAATATTTACACTGATTATAACTGGATTCAGAACCTGTTTCTTAATACAGTATTGACATAAAAGGGGTTACATAACATCTGAGAGAGAGAGAGAGAGAGAGAGAGAGAGAGAGAGAGAGAGAGAGAGAGAGAGAGAGAGAGAGAGAGAGAGAGAGAGAGAGAGAATTAATAAAACACAAAAAAATATTTTATTTACCTTAAAATCTAAAAAATAAAACTCATTCAAAGTCAAGTACAAACTAAAATTCACTCCAGTACTTTCTGATCAAAAATGGAATTAATTTTAGCTACAATATACCTTTTGAAAAGCTTTACAATAGGTTTTACATTTACTGTACATAACAGTTTATATTAAAAAACAAGAGCTTTTCAATAGCAAAATTAAAAATTAGAAAACCACGGCCAATCTGCCATATTTGTCAAAATACCAGAGCTTTATATGGCGAACGACGTTAGCCGCTCATAGAAATTGTGGGCCGTTCTACTGGTAACACCAAAGCCTTCGAGGCTAAGACATTCAACAACACAGACCTATCTATCCATCATATCCAGTTCCCTCAATTTTGGGAGGTAGCTGACATAAAAAAAAAAAAACAAAAAACAAACAAACATGGGATTATTTTTTTGCCTGATAAGGAACTCAGCCAAGTTTGACTGGTACTGCTAGGGTGCCAAAATCCTCCCCTCCCATCTTCCACCACAAATGAAGGATCATAAAATAGGAGACTATGATTGATATGCTGAGTAAATACTAATGGAAGGTCCTTTAAAATAAAGTTGGTAATACTGTACTATAGGCAAAACCTGAAAGGATACACAACTTTGTTTCCAAAAAGACCAAAGATTTTACTGAGTGATAATACTGAGAATATTTGCCCCCATTGTAAGTTTAATGATGTGTCATATCAAATTGCTGAGTCTTGCTATGTAGAAAGTTTGGTGAACAGCTTCACAGTGGTTGAAATTTAGTAGCGTACTGGATCTAGGAGTCAAGATGCAAGACATGTGTTAAAATATAGCATTAATATATTAAGTAAAATAGGCTAAGATTTATTCATGAATGAATATAGATAAAAGATTTATGACCACAGAGTGACATTGGCAGATTATGGGCAGACGCAGCTGCGCATTCTGTAGTTGGACAGATAGGTGCGGATTTAGCTCCTATGGATGCAAGGCATTCTAGATTAATGGGGTTTGTAGAACAAGCTAAAACAATTCAGCCCTCAAAATCCACATAAAATATCTTGTTAACTCGTTCATTTTACTGTATGAATTTGAAACAATAATCAACCCTTTTACCCCCGGGGTTTTTGGAAATTTCCAACCCTTAAGCCCCAGGGGGTTATTTTTTTCCCAGCACATTTTGCAGTATATTATTTTTAAATTGCTCTAACAGCCTTAATTTTTGTCCTAGAGAGGTCAGGTTGGTCTCATTCTTTTGGAAAATGCCTGAAGTTTCTCGTAAAATTATAAAAAAAATGTGAAAATATGTAATTAACAGTGTTTTGCAAGAACGTACCGGTACGTCCTTTGGGGGTGAAAGGGTTAATGGGGTTTGTAGAACAATCTAAAACAATTCAGCCCTCAAAGTCCACATAAAATATCTTGTTAACTCGTTCATTTTACTTTATGAATTTGAAACAAAAATTAAAGTATAAAATTGTATAGTAAAGTCTAGAGCTGAGAATTATATGATGAAAATGTTATTGCATTTGGCCTTTAATAATTTAAGCATTATCCCCACTTTTTTTTTATGTCTGCTACCCCTCCAAATTGGAGGAAGTCCCTTGATAGATAGATAGATTATCACAGAGATGACCAGAAAAAAATTTGAGAGATAAAATACTGTAAATGATTTAACATGGAATTAATAATTGATAAAAAAAAAATTTTAAAAACTTTAGAAGAGATAAAATACTATAAATGATTTAAACATGGAATTACTAAATGATAAAAATTATTTAAAACAAAAATTTGGAAGAGATAAAATACTGTAAATAATTTAACATGGAATTACTAATCGATAAAAAATAATTTTAAAAAATTTGGAAGAGATAAAATACTGTACATGATTTAACATGGAATTACTAATTGATAAAAAATAATTTAAAACAAAATTTGGAAGAGATAAAATACTATAAATGATTTAAACATGGAATTACTAATTGATAAAAAATAATTTAAAACAAAATTTGGAAGAGATAAAATACTGTAAATGATTTAAACATGGAATTACTAATTGATAAAAAATTAATTTTAAAAAAATTTATACAGTAAAAAAGTTTTGTGATAAAAAAAAATTAATTAAATATGGATTCTAAAAACGTTAAAATCAAGGCGACGGGTTCAAACTTCTGGAAAATTTCGATGTTGATCATGTCTTGAACTGTCCAGCAGAATGCCAGGCAAATGTCCCAAAAATTCTTCTTGCAGGGGAAAAAATATATTTTTTTTTTCATCTTCTGAAACCTGAAATGAAATTTCAAATTAATTTCTAGGAACCTCAAATACACAATTTATATGAATAGCATTGTAATTATTACTATGATTATGATCATTCATTATATCAACCAGACCAGTCCGTTATGTTTCTCGGTGGCCAGAGAGGACCCAACGAGCAATGTTAACCCTTTTACACCCGGGGTATTTGGAAATTTCCAACCCTTAACCCCAAGGGGGTTATTTTTTTCCCAGCACATTTTGCAGTATATATTTTTTTAATTGCTCTAACAGTCTTAATTTTTGTCATAGAGAGGTCAGGTTGGTCTCATTCTCTTGGAAAATGCCTGAATTTTCTCAAAATATTTTCAAAAATATTGAAAAAAAAAATTTATAGCATTTTTTTGCAAGGACGTACCGGTACGTCCATGGAGGTAAAGGGATGGCTTTTGTGAAACGTACCAGTACGTCCTTTGGGGGTAAAGGGGTTAAGGAGATGAACCAAAATGGTGAACAACAACTTTTTCAGGAAGTAACCAAAACAAGAGAGCAACATAACACTGTAGATTAATTCCTTGCCAAATTGTGATTCACATATTCCATCAGTACAAAGCAGATATATAAATACTACAAATTTTTAGTACTGTACTGTATTTGTATTTTTCCTAGTAATACAAACTTTTGTTTACTCCTATGGCAATTTTTAATGACCAGACAAAACAAAAAGGGTGCTTAACTGATAACTATAATAAGTTACTAAGCAAATCCAATGCTGGGCAGTGCTTTGCTCTGCTGCGAGACAACCTCCCCTCTTCTCTTGGTCATTGCGTTAAGAGGCTGTCTCAAATCTGTATCGCAGACTACTCTTTATATCGTGGGTTTCTGAGGGCCTTTTTTGGCTTACAAAAGCTTACAATAAGTCATTTCATGCCATAAAAAAAGCTTGTTATAGTCATTTTGTGGTTTATAGTTTAAATTGTTAATTTTTGGCCTAAAAAAAAGGTTAAAATAAGTCCTTTTTGGGATTATAAAAGATTAAAATAATTATTCTTGGGCTTATAAAGTTTTAAGTTATAGATTATGGAAAAAATATGAAAAATTATAAAAATACAAAAAATAGAAATTAGATTTCTGCATCAATTTCACAGTTTTTCAGCTATCATGGTGATGAACCTGGACTGTAACACCAGAAATAGCCGAGAGATTACTGTACAGCTGGTAGGCAAAGCTAATATACCCTTCACACTCCTCACAGGGGGAACTAAAAAAAAACATCATTCTCACAATAGTCATAATCAGTTAATTAAATAGTTAACAACTAAAGATCCACAAGGAAAACCTTTGCGGATGTTTCTCAACCCAACTCATGCACCAGCAATGTCTATCTAATGATGCATCCAAGGAAAGAGCGAGGCTTTAAATTGGTTAACACTTTGATCCCTTTAGACATATTGATACATCATGATCCATACTAGATTCAACATTGAAGCACTGATGCAGTTTTCAGAAATCATCAAATATTTTTCTCCTATTGTTTGATCATTTGTTTTTTATGTAATGCAAAAGTAAATAGAAGGATTTTTTTTTTCAAATGACTAAAACATGTGTCAAAGCATGAATAGAAACTTCACATATAGCATAAAAGGTATACTATAGTTCCTCGTAGCTATGGCTCTGGGATATACAGGACTTACAAAGACTTTGTAATTAAAAAGGTTGATGACTTTCCATGACAGAGCCCAGCTTGCACCATGGGCATATCTACCTAACCAACGTAATCTCACAGAAATGAAGAAATATATTTTGAAAAATATGGTAAGTCTCATAGAATGAAGCAGAAAAATTAGTAAACCGTCAAGAGACAGGGAGGCAGCAAAGGGGAAAGCTCTGTGCTAACGAAGGACTGGGTTAGCCGAGGTCCGAAATCGATGTCACCCATTAATGATCAACGACAAATGATATGCCAGTGGCTACGCATCACAAGACTTGCCTCTGATGAATCTGACTATCCAACAATAAACGTTGCATACACCTAATAAGACGTTGAATCGTTAGAAGCTCGACGAAAGTTCCTGCGAGAGTCCTTCCTATAAGACTTCTTTCTCCATCCTCTAATACATTATAACCAAGCTGGGAAGTTTTAGAAAGAAAACAGAGTACCTAAATGAATAGCTGGGGACCGTAATTGATACGTCCCGAAGAGCTCTCCTAGCATTATCGGAGGAGTCCTGTATCCCAGCCTCCACAATGATAATTAGGAGTCCTTCAGAGATCTCTTCTTCTTTGCCCCTAAATGACCCAGCTGGGAAGGGGGCCACATATGACACACATCACAAAGTGACTCCCACAACAGGAATTATATCATTTTTATAATTATTACTAGATAAGCTACAACCCTAGTTGCAAAACCAAGATGCTATAAACCCAATGGCTCCAACAGAGAAAAATAGCCCAGTCATGAAAAATAAATAAACTACATGCAGATGAGCAATTAAAATAAAATATTTCAGGAAAAGTAAATTTAAATAAATTTTTCATATATAAACTATAAAAACTTTAAAATAACAAGAGGAAGAGAAATAAGATAGAATAGTGAGCCCAATTGTACCCTCAAGCTAGAGAACTCTACCCCAAGACAGTGGAAGACCATGGTACAGAAGCTATGGCACTACTTGTTTGATTTTAGTGTCTTTCTCCTAGACGAGCTGCTTACCATAGCTAAAGAGTCTCTTCTACCCATACCAAGAGACAAGTAGCAACTGAACAATTATAGTGTAATAGTTAAACCCTTGAGCAAAGACCTGTTTGGTAATCTCAGTGTTGTTAGGTGTACGAGGACAGAAAAGAATGTGAAAAGAATAGGCCAGACTATTCAGTGTATTTGTACTCAAAAGAAAAATATGCCCAATAAGTAATGTAATTGCAATTTAAATGTATATCATTCTACAGCACTAAATGTACTGTACTTTATTGTAATAATATACTATACAGTATTGCATTAAAATCCTATACAGCCAATATTAATATCCCCACCTATTTCTCTCTCATATATGTATATGCCTTTCATTATGCTGCAGTGCACTAAGCAGTCCAGAATAAAAATACAAGTACTATATAAGACATTTTTGGGATTATAAAAGATTAAAATAATTACTCTTGTATACCTTCGGGAAGAAATTTTTCTCTCGGTCTCAGCATTCAGATGCTACCGCTCAGCCTTGAGTCTCGGCTTTAGACTGGAAGGAGTCGATATTTCCTCCTTGTTGGAGCTTTCTTTGCTCATACGCAGTTACAAGCTTACTTATCCTCAGGCAGAGCTGAGACCTCCCCCTTGGAACGTGGTTCGGGTCCTCAGGTCTCTGAAGGGCTGTAGTAAAAACAGGATACTGTCCTGTATGATAAAAATAAAAATAATAGTAAAACTGTCCAGTACAATGATGATGACGATGATAATATTAATACAGTAATAATAAAGCTAATGAGAAACCATACGACACAAAATCTTTATTACCTAAACCTCCAAATTATTTAGTACTCGTATATGATACCTATACTGTATAATGATATTACTTATGAAAATCATTAAAAGAGGCTTTAAAATATACAGTATATGATTAAATATTTGATAATATAAAATGTACAATAAAAACTATTGTAATACTGTATAACAAATTTGGAAATAATTTGTATTTTTCCTAACATACAAAACTTGAGCTATTTATAAGGTACTACTTTCGGCAACGCTGAAAACCAGCCAAGTCATTTTAGTGGGGGATAATTACCCGATCCACTAGTTAGCGGGAGGAGGTTGGGGAAGACTGACTACCCCGCTCACTCACACCTGTCGGTTGAGTAACCACTTTTGCTTTCTGGCAGGACTTCTAGGAGGACAGGGTGGCAGGCCAATTTGTATAAATAGCTCCAGGTTTGTGTTGGGAAAAATACAAATTATTTCCAAATTTGTCATTTGTTCCGACACAGATACAAACCTTCGCTATTTATAGGGTGACTTACTTTTAGGGGGAAGTTCTACCAACTGGCCTTGGTCATGACCTGGGGTTCCCTCTAATTGATCTTTGATCTAATTAGTAGGAACCCTACCCTCGCTAAAATCAAATTAGTTACAAGGTAACTCAATGACAGCGGCCTGCAGAAGCTTGTGTGAGAGACTCGTGGCTTGTCTTTGTGTAAGAACTCGAGGATAAGCATGCGTTCTAAGACATATCCAATACCATCTCTCACGAGGTATTGGCGACGTAAAAAAGTATTTATTCATACTCAGGATGCACAAGGGAGATGAATCTTACCTGCAGAGGGGTGAGGTCAGCTATGCTTCGGTCTTGCGGAGCTGTTTTCCCAGGGGGGGGAGGTGAAAGAAAGAAGGGAGCCAGACATTCTTTTCATTCACCCCAGACTAACCAGGGTAACTTCAGCCCTCAACCCTCTGCTACTTGTCCATCAAGGAGCCTGAGGCACTAGATCACTTGTTGTGCGGCCACCACAGGCCCAATGGAATAGGTTTCCATGCTCCTGTGGGTTACGTCTTTCAGGTAGTGGGCTGTATAGGTCGTCTGACGCTTCCACGCCCGCTTGCAATACCTGTGCCACAGAAAATTCTTTTTGAACGCCAGAGACGTTGCAATGCCTCTGACGTCATGAGCTCTGGGTCGGTTGGACAGAGGAGGGTCTGGATATAGAGTGCATTCAATTACTTTCCTTATCCAGGAGGAAATAGTATTCCTCGTGACCCTCCTCTTGACCTTCCCCGTGCTGACAAAAAGTGTTTGTACACGGGGGCGAGCTTTTACTGTTCTTTTTACGTAACACCTCAGACTCCTTACTGGACATAGTAACAGTTGGTCTGGATCTTCGGTTACAGAACGAAGACTCTCTATCCGAAATGGGCCGAACCTAGAGTCCGGCACACCCGGATTTTGAGTCTTAACTACAAACTCAGGGATGTAGTTGAGGATTACTTCCCCCCATCTCCTAGAATGGGAGACACCAGCAGATAGACCATGAAGTTCGCTGACTCTCTTGGCCGAAGCCAGAGCAAGCAGGAACACAGTCTTCCACGTGATGTGGGGATTGGATGCCTGGTGTAGTGGTTCATAGGGGAAGCCCTTCAGAGACCTGAGAACCCGAACCATGTTCCAAGGGGGAAGTCTCGGCTCTGCCTGAGGACAAGTAAGCTCGTAACTACGTATGAGCCAAGAAAGCTCCAACGAGGAGGAAATATCGACACCTTTCAGTCTAAAGGCGAGACTCAAGGCCGAGCGGTAGCATCTGACTGCCGAGAACGAGAGAAGCATTTCTTCCCGTAGGTATAGAAGAAACTCCGCTTTAGTTGGAACAGAGGCATTGAGGGGAGAGATACCCCTTCCACGACACCAACCACAGAAAACTGACTACTTCACCTGGTAGACTGCCTCTGTGGATCTCCTGAGGTGTCCAGCCATTCTTTTCGCAACCGGTTGCGAAAAGCCTCTGTGTGAGGTGCTGGATAGTCTCCAGACGTGAAGTCGAAGTGAAGCTATGGCATTGTGGAAGATGTTGGCATGTGGTTGTTTGAGGAGGTCTTGCTGTGGAGGGAGCTCCCTCGGGAGCTCCGTAAGGAGATGCAGAAGTTCCGGGAACCATTCTCCGTGATGCCATAGCGGAGCTATGAGGGTCATTTGCAAGTTGTTGCTTGCTCGTACCTAGTCGAGGACTTTTCTCATCAGACAGAATGGGGGAAACGCATAAGCGTCCAGGTTTATCCACCGTTGTTGGAAAGCCTATTGCCAAAGAGCCTGGGGATCCAGGACTGGGGGCAGTACAACGGGAGCCTGAAATTCAGGGCCGTTGCGAACAGATCCACAGTCGGGGAACCCCACAAAGTTAGGACTTTATTGGCTATCAGAGGATTCAAAGACCACTTGGTGCCAACTACCTGAGTCGCTCTTCTCAGTTTGTCCGCTAGCACATTCCGCTTGCCCGGAATAAAGCGAGCTGATAGAGTCACCGAGTTGTCCTCTGCCCATCTGAGTATCTCTACTGCAAGAAGGCACAGCTGCTGCGAAAGGGTACCGCCCTGTTTGCTTAGATAAGCTATTACAGAGGTGTTGCCCCTCATCATCATCATGGAGTGCCCCACCAGGACCAGGTGGAACTTTTTGAGGGCCAGAAAGGCTGCCCTCATCTCTAAGAGATTTATGTGCTAGTACCTTTCTGATTCGGACCATTGGCCGGAGATGTAATGGTGGAGTACGTGAGCCCCCCACCCTTCTTTTGATGCATCCGAAAAAAGCATCAATTCCTGGGGAGACGAGAAGATTGATCCCTTTGCAGAGGTTCGGCTCAACAAGCCATCACCTGAGGTCCGACTGTTCCTCTAGCCCTATGCGGACTAGGTGATCCCGGGAATCAGAGTGTTGGTTCCACTGGGATTTTAGTCGCCACTGGAGGGATCTCATCCTTCGGCGACTGTTGGGGACCAGTCGGGTCAGGGAAGAGAGGTGCCCGAGAAGGCTCTTCCCAACTGAGGAAGACCTGTGCTATCTCCCTCAGTCTCTAGATCCTTTCGTTTGATGGAAACGCTTTGAGCCTTAGGGTGACTAATCGCATGCCTAGGTATACCAGTTCTTGATAGGGGAGCAGGTGAGACTTCTCGAGGTTTACCATGATCCCCAGATCCTGGCAAAACCTTAGAAGCTCGTCTCGGTGGCGGAGAAGGGCCGTCTCCGAGTCTGCCAGAATCAGCCAGTCGTCCAAATACCCTTAACTGGTAATGCTTCCGATTAAACATGAATCTCAGGTACTTCCTGGAAGACGGGTGAATTGGGATCTGGAAGTATGCGTCCTTTAGATCTAAAGTGCACATGAAGTCCTGAGGTCTTATCGCTTGTCTGACTGTGTCGGCCGTCTTCATCCTGAAAGGTGTCTGTTCGCCAAACCTGTTCAGGACTGAGAAGGCAATGACTGGTCTCCAATCTCCAGACGCCTTTTTCACAAGAAAGAGTCGACTGTAAAAGCCTGGGGACCTGTTGTAGACCTCCTGGAGAGCGTCATTCTTCAACATAGACTGGACTTCTGCCCTGAGGGCAAACTCCTGTGGGGATCCCTGCGCACAGGAGTTCGATGGAATCTGCACTCGAGTCAGTGGAGGGAGAGAGAGCGTGAACGGGATACGATACCCTGAACGAACCACCTTGACCGTCCAGGGTTCGACCCTGTGGTGAAGCCACCCCTGACAGCGGCTTTGCAGGCATCCCACCCCCAGGTGGGCAAATAGGAGGATTGCCTGTCTTATTGGGACCGGCCTCGGCCGGATCCCTTCTTACCCTTTCCTCCATGAAAGGACATTTTGCTGTGAAAGGCCTGCTTCACACACTTTTTACCCGGCTGTTTTGGGTCTCCAGCTCTTTCGGTTGCGGGTTTTGCTGTGCTTTCCGCTGTGGCTGAGAGGGGTAACGTCTAGCTGTTAAGACCTTTTAGTTGAGGGAGTCCTGGCTGGACTTCCTCCACCTCTCTGCCACCCGGTCAACATCCTCGGGATGAAACAAAGAGTTGCCCTCGAAAGGAGCATTTCTCAGTCTCGCTACTTCGGCCTGAAGGAGATGTCTATGGAACTTGCATAAGACGGCGTCTCTCCTCTTCAGGATAGTGTTGGTCTAAAGGTCCACTACCCGATGGGAGAGGAACTCGATGGCCCGAGTGCCAGACAATAGGAAAGTCTCCAAAGACTTCCTAGAGGACTCCCGAGACAGGTCCTTAGACTGCATCAGTTGTCCTAAGGATCCAAACCAGAAGTCCAGCCACGAAGTAGCCTGCATGGCGTACTTCGCCACCTTCTCCTCGTTCAGGCTTTCAGAGGCCGAAAAGGAGACTGGAAGTCCCGTAAGTTTTTCGAAGGGTGTGGCCTTCGAATGTGCCTCCATAGAGTGGTCGAGAGAGAGCGTTGGAAGAGATTCCCCGAGGATCTCGTAGTACCTCCTCTGAAACACACACTGAGGTAGGAGCTTGGAGGACGAGCTGGAGAGGAGAGAGGAGGTGGAACCAGTTGCCTGGGATACTGCCTTCTGTTTTTCACTCTTCAACCCCTTTGACCCGGGCAAAGCTGCACTGGTCCTCTGAGGTTTCTGAGTGCTGTAGAACTGGTCAAGGACAGTTTCTTTTCCATTCAGAGGGGCTGCCGATGGATCTGGTTGTCCACTGATGGAACGGATGCAGGCTAGGACCTGCCAGAGGGCATGTTCCGTCTCCTTCCTCTCATCCTCCGTAAGCTTAGGGCTAGGGGCTGCTGGCAGTGCGTCGTCCTCGAGATCGCTCTACCCTTCCACGTCCGAGCTTTCATCCATAGGAGCCTGGAGTGGGTCGAAGTCGTCAACTGGATAGACTAGGGATAGGGAGACTGGCGAGGAGGTTCTCGCTTCCGGCTGCCTGGGAGGCTGTGAGGAAGCAAGCCTGGCCGAGGATTTGGGGATGGTGAACAAATCCTTCGGTTCCCTCCCACGAGGCCGGAAGTCCTTTGTCCCCAAGGGCCTAGAGGGCTCCGTCGGCTTACGGGTGGAATGTAAGTCCGTTGCCATATGGGTTGAGCCCTGTCCGGTCGCAGGTCGTGCTTCCTTAGGCACCATCTCCACAGGAAATAACGCTATCCTCCTTGGGGGCCGAAGGACGAATCTTTTTCCTTTTCCCCTTTGGTCTGGCCTGTGGTGTCTCGAACTGCAGGGGGCTACCCTGAGGTTCTAGCCTAATCTCCTCCAGAGGTCTTTTGCGAGGGGATGACAGTTTTCCCTTGCCAGAAGGACACGCATGTACGGAATCTTCTGAACTCCTAGGGCAGAGGGAGGAGAGCACCCTGGGAAGAGAGGAGGCAATATGGGGATCCTAAGTGTGTTACCTAAGGACTGGGAGCGGGGAACGACTCCTTTCATGGCTTGGTGCATTACAATGAATAAGGCGCTAAGCCACACGGGGTCAAGGCCTCCAGAGGAACTAAGGGGGAGGTCCTTACGAAGGCACTGCTGCCTGGGTTTAGGAACCTGGCCAGGTTTCCTAACCCTCTTGTCTGAGGGAGGCTTCCCTACAGGCAAGATCGGCACAGGCCTACCCTTAGGGATAGGATCTGGGGTCGGTCACGCAGGCAACTGTTGTCTCTGTTGAGGCCTAAGAGGCTTGAGAGAATGATTGTGAGCGTCAAGATGGTCGCGTGCCGAACTGTTGGTAGGCGGAAGGGTGCTCGTGCGCACGCCCTTCCCGATTGCGCGCCCCTCTTACCTTCTTTGCGCTCGTGGCGCGGCACAGAATGTTCGCACATATGGCGCGCCGTATGCGCTCGAGAGCTCTCAGGTTGGTGAGAGAACTCACTGCTATGCTCACCCGAAGGTTCCCGATAGCTTGTGTTGTGTGAGCGCAAACGATCGACATAACGAGAGTTTGAAAAATCTGTCATAAAAAGATTGACCATGGTTACGAGAACTCGAAATTTCAGCGTGAACTGTGTAGCGCGAACCCCAAGGATCAACGCAACGAGAAACCGAAGTTTCTCTGTCACGAGACCCCGGAGGGTCAACGTGACTAAGGGTACGAGGGACCAAAGGCCCAACGTGGCCTGTGTTGCGAGACCCCGAAGAGTCAGCGCAATGAGAAACCGAAGTTTCCCAGTCACGAAACACCGAAGTGTTAGCGTGACTATAAAGTTACGAGAGCCCAAAGGTTCAGCGTAACTCAGGTTACAAGACCCCGAAGGGTCAACGTAACGAGGAACCGAGGTTCATCTGTCACGAGACCCCGAAGGGTCAGTGTGACTGACGGCACAAGAGCCCGGAGGTTCAACATTAACATCATTACGAGAGCCCGAAGGTTTATTGCGATGGAGACCGGAAGGACTCCTGCTGTCATGAGAACCCGCAGAATCAACATGACGAGAGCCCGAAGGCTCACAATCACGCCAGCCCAAAGGGTGATTGTCACGAGACCCCGAAGAGTCAACGTGAGGAGAACCAGCAGGTTTAAAAAGACGTCTCCTCACAGCACGAGGAGGAGAATGTCCGGGGTGGAGAGGGGTTACCCACCCCTCTACTCTACGAACATCCGGAGAGGAACATTCAACAGACTGCCCGAGGAGGAGACTGATCGAGGTCTGCATATAATTCCTCCGCAGGGGAGGAGAGTTCACCAGGAGGAGGACTACGCTTATAACAAGGTTCTCGTTCCGCCCCTGGAGGAGAACCAAAAGCCTAAGGAGATTGCCGATGTAAAGAGGCAATCTTCTCTTGCGAACGAGAGATATGTTCCCCGAAGAGAGCCCTGCCACCGCCCCTGGTGGGTTAGCTAACTCCTCGGCGGCAGAACCAGACTCTCGGCCTGACCGACGGGCAACAATGCCTGCACCCACAAGAGGAGGATCAACCTCCGCAGAGGAAAGAGATGACTGCCTTCTCTCTGCTCCCCTTCGGAGGAGTTCGAGGAGAACTTCCTTCGAAGGGAGGCCATCGACGCCCAGCGATGGCCACAAAGACACAAGCCCTGCGCTACTGCTCGGCCGTGCCCCGGAAGGGCCTGGTCGAGAATTAGCTTCAGGCAGACTTGGGCGTAGAGGAAGCAGAATCTCCCGATTCCTTCGATTTTGAGAAGACCCCGAAAGTAAAGATTCGTGCTTAGACTTCTTCTTACATGCAAACCTCTCCAACTGGGAGGCAGGCCACTCCCTGCACTCGGAACAGGTGTTGTCCCGCGAACACTGACGTCCCCAACAAGCCAGGCATAAAGGGTAAGGGTCAGTCTCCACGGACCACATGAAGGTACAGTAGACCCCCGGGATACGGCGTCCCCAGCTTACGTTTTTTTCACATTACAGTCTGGACTACGATGTTTTTTCGTCCCATCGTTACGACATTTTTTCCCACCTTACGGCATCGAATTCCAAAACTCAAACTTGGCGGTCTTTACACGTACGACTGTGCGAGTCACTAGCCTACCACCACGCTCATACGTCACTAAGAAACTGGTCTGCTATTGGTCGGCGTCACTAAGATGCCGATACGCTATTGGCCGAAATCCCTCTCACAATGCCTGAGAGAGATGCTGCCTCTCTCTTTGTTATATGCGCACTTAGCTCAGAATCTCGTGCGTTTCATAAAGACTTGGTCTCGTGTAAGTGCTTGCGATATCGTATTTTTTGTGCATTTTAGTGCTTAATTCTAACTTTAATTCGTTAGCCATGGGTCACAAGATTGCAAGTCTTCTAAAGGCATAACTGTCCTTGCCAGTGGAAAGACCTCAATCAACGACGAGATGGAGAGACTCCTTCTACTATGGATTAAAGAGAAGGAAATCGCTGGTGATACACTCATGCAATCTGTAATTTCGCACAAGGCGAGCGCCATCTTCAATCTCGTGGAAGCCCAGAGAGACGGCGGAGACGAAGGAACGTCGCAGCAAGCCCCCAAGAGTTCAAGGCTTCTCATGGGTGGTTTGATCGTTTTAGGAAGAGAACTGGTATTCACTCAGTCGTCAGGCATGGAGAGGCGGCCAGTTCTGACAAGAAAGCAGCAGAAGAATTCCTCAAGAAGTTTGAGAAAGTAATTTTCAGAGAAGGCTACATTCCTCAGCAAGTGTTTAACCCTTTGACTGCGAAAAGCGAGTATACTCGAAAATTAAAATTTCTCCCTTAACTGCGAAAAGCGAGTTTACCCCACGGCGGCGAAAAAACTTTTTGAATAGCGCCGCCGATACTTTTGACATTCAAGTGTACGCTGAAAACGTTTGCTGTCCAGTAGGTGCTGCCATCTAGTGACCAGAAGACGAAACAAAACGTAAACAAAAACAGGTGTTATCAGCTGATGCGACGAAGTTCACGTTGTTTACAAACATCAGGTTTTAAAGGTATGTATTATTTATTTCAGTAATAATTTATTTATTCTAATTAGTTTTTGAATATAAGTAGACTATAATAAGTCTGATTAAATCATTAAATAAGTGTAAAATATGGTGTAATAGGAGGTAATATGAAGGGCATCTCTTTCAAGCCTAGTAAGCCTATTTTACTGTAAGTTGGCCAACTTCGATTATGTTATGATAGGCTTTGTGTATAGGCCTGGACTTATTATAATGGTAGAATAAGGTGTATATTACCATAAACTCTAGGCCTAATATCAGTGTCTTCAAATATGTGATAATATGCGAATTGTAAAGACAAATCATAGGCTACCGGTAGGCTACATACTACTCGCCTCTCTCTCTCTCTCTCTCTCTCTCTCTATATATATATATATATATATATATATATATATATATATATATATATATATATATATATTTTATATATATATATATATATATATATATATATGTGTGTGTGTATATATATATGTATATATAGAGTATATGTATATATATATATATATATATATATATATATATGTCTAGTAGCTATAAATGTAATTTCTTTATTAGGGTATGCTAATTTTATTTTCTACTTTCAGGGTCACCTATAATGGCTTCAAAAAGGAAGAGGTGTGCAACACAACAGGAGATTGCTGATATTCTTGCAGAAGAAGACTCAGAAACAGAAGATTTATTTGTACAAAGGGAAGAAGAACTATATGAGGATTATGAAGCAGACGCAGATGCTGATGAAGAAGTTGAAGATGCTGATGAAGTTGAAGATGATGACTTGAATAAAACACTAACTGATGATTCATGGGTGAATATAAAGAATGTAGGCACAGATCCTCCAATAAAGGTAAAGTCTATACCAATTTATTCAGAAACTAATAGGGCTGTAAATTTAGATGACTGCACTCCATTTTTATGCTTTTCTAAGTTGTTTCCTAATGAAATATATGATCATGTAGCTGTGGAAACTAACCGGTATGCAGCATACATGATAGAAAAAATGCAACCTTTAGCCCCTCGATCACGGTACAGAGCATGGAGAGATGTGGATGCAGGGGAAATAAAAGCATTTATTGCTATTGAAATTACAATGGGATTAGTGCACAAAAGTAGTCTAGCAAGCTACTTTTCTAAAAAGTTTTGGCTAACTGAGACACCTGGTTTTTCCAATATAATGTCACGTGACAGGTATGAAATTTTCCGTTCCTGTCTACATTTTGCAGATAATTCTGTTGATGGTAATGATGACAGACTTTATAAAATAAAACCAATTTTAGACATGGTGAAAGATCTATATTCTAAATATTATGTAAGTGGTAGAGATTTGAGTGTAGATGAAAGTATGGTGAAATTCAAAGGGAGGCTTTTTTTCAAGCAGTACATGCCTAAAAAGCCTACCAAATGGGGAATTAAGGTTTGGTCTCTCTGTGACTCTAAGACTGGTTATCTGTTGAAATTTGATGTTTACACAGGGAAGGGGCTAGATTCTAATAAAGGCAAAGGACTTGGTGCATCTGTTGTAGAAAATTTGTTTGAAGGCTTTGAAAACAAAGGCCATGTAGTTTACATAGACAGCTTTTTTAGTGGAGTACCCCTTTTTCAAAAACTTCGAAGTAAAGGTACTGGAGCATGTGGGACAGTTCCTCCAAACAGAAAATATTTGCCATCACAGATGAAAAAAGTAAAACCTAAGAAAGGCCAGCTACCAATAATGTGGAAGAGTAAAGATGAGGAATTGGTTGCTGTCGTTTGGCAAGATAGTGGTAGAGTAAATATCCTTTCGAGTGTTGGGGACACAGGTACAGTGAAAAAATCTATTCAATCTAAGAAAGGGGTAAGGGAAGTAGATAAACCATCTTTGCAAGCTCAGTACAATAAATATATGGGAGGGGTAGACCTTTTTGATCAATTCTGCTCAACCTACCCCTTCAATCACCGTAGCAAAAAGTGGTATCAGACACTGGCATTTTGTGATTGAAGTTGCTCTTGTAAATTCCAAAATTAGTTACAACTTGCAAAATAGAAAGAAACTGACCCAGGTTGTGTTTAGACAAGAGGTAATAAAAGGATTGTTAGAAGGATATAACACAAAGCCAAGAAGAAAGAATGTTGTTAGGGACTTGGTGGAAAACAAGCGCTTGGGGGAAAGGCATTTTATTGCTCAGTATGAAAATACGAAGTACCTACCTAATTGTAGTGTTTGTTCAATATTGCAAAAAAGGAAAGGGGACATGTAAGAGGAAGCAGACATCATATTTCTGTAAACAGTGCCCACAAAACCCTCCTCTTTGTGTTGTCCCCTGTTTTGAAATTTTTCATACTGTGATGAATTATAAGAAAACATGTAAATGTAAGGAGGAAAAGAAGTAAATATGTCTTTTTTGTCAATTGTTTGTAATTTTTTCATATTTTTTGTAATAAAATTTTACTTCCATAACTTTTCTGGTTTTATTAACAATTTTTGATATTTTCCAAAATATAACAAAATTTGTACTAGTTTTGAATCAAAATTTAAGTCTATATACCAAGGCACTTCCCCCAATTTTGGGGGGTAGCCGACACCAACAATGAAACAAAACAAAAAGGGGACCTCTACTCTCTATGTTCCTTCAGCCTCATCAGGGACTCAACCGAGTTCAGCTGGTACTGCTAGGGTGCCACAGCCCAACCTCCCACATTTCCACCACAGATGAAGCTTCATAATGCTGACTCCCCTACTGCTGCTACCTCCGCGGTCATCTAAGGCCCCGGAGGAAGCAGCAGGGCCTACTGGAACTGCGTCACAATCGCTCGCCATTCATTCCTATTTCTAGCACGCTCTCTTGCCTCTCTCACATCTATCCTCCTATCACCCAGAGCTTTCTTCACACCATCCATCCACCCAAACCTCGGCCTTCCTCTTGTACTTCTCCCCTCAACTCTTGCATTCATCACCTTCTTTAGCAGACAACCATTTTCCATTCTCTCAACATGGCCAAACCAGCTCAACACATTCATATCCACTCTAGCCGCTAACTCATTTCTTACACCCGTTCTCTCCCTCACCACTTCGTTCCTAACCCTATCTACTCGAGATACACCAGCCATACTCCTCAGACACTTCATCTCAAACACATTCAATTTCTGTCTCTCCATCACTTTCATTCCCCACGACTCCGATCCATACATCACAGTTGGTACAATCACTTTCTCATATAGAACTCTCTTTACATTCATGCCCAACCCTCTATTTTTTACTACTCCCTTAACTGCCCCCAAAACTTTGCAACCTTCATTCACTCTCTGACGTACATCTGCTTCCACTCCACCATTTGCTGCAACAATAGACCCCAAGTACTTAAACTGATCCACCTCCTCAAGTAACTCTCCATTCAACATGACATTCAACCTTGCACCACCTTCCCTTCTCGTACATCTCATAACCTTACTCTTACCCACATTAACTCTCAACTTCCTTCTCTCACACACCCTTCCAAATTCTGTCACTAGTCGGTCAAGCTTCTCTTCTGTGTCTGCTACCAGTACAGTATCATCCGCAAACAACAACTGATTTACCTCCCATTCATGGTCATTCTCGCCTACCAGTTTTAATCCTCGTCCAAGCACTCGAGCATTCACCTCTCTCACCACTCCATCAACATACAAGTTAAACAACCACGGCGACATCACACATCCCTGTCTCAGCCCCACTCTCACCGGAAACCAATCACTCACTTCATTTCCTATTCTAACACATGCTTTACTACCTTTGTAGAAACTTTTCACTGCTTGCAACAACCTTCCACCAACTCCATATAACCTCATCACATCCCACATTGCTTCCCTATCAACTCTATCATATGCTTTCTCCAGATCCATAAACGCAACATACACCTCCTTACCTTTTGCTAAATATTTCTCGCATATCTGCCTAACTGTAAAAATCTGATTCATACAACCCCTACCTCTTCTAAAACCACCCTGTACTTCCAAGATTGCATTCTCTGTTTTATCCTTAATCCTATTAATCAGTACTCTACCATACACTTTTCCAACTACACTCAACAAACTAATACCTCTTGAATTACAACACTCATGCACATCTCCCTTACCCTTATATAGTGGTACAATACATGCACAGACCCAATCTACTGGTACCATTGACAACACAAAACACATATTAAACAATCTCACCAACCATTCAAGTACGGTCACACCCCCTTCCTTCAACATCTCAGCTTTCACACCGTCCATACCAGATGCTTTTCCTACTCTCGTTTCATCTAGTGCTCTCCTCACTTCCTCTATCGTTATCTCTCTCTCATTCTCATCTCCCATCACTGGCACCTCAACACCTGGAACAGCAGTTATATTTGCCTCCCTATTATCCTCAACATTCAGTAAACTTTCAAAATATTCCGCCCACCTTTTCCTTGCCTCCTCTCCTTTTAACAACCTTCCATTTCCATCTTTCACTGTCTCTTCAATTCTTGCGCCAGCCTTCCTTACTCTCTTCACTTCTTTCCAAAACTTCTTCTTATTCTCTTCATATGACTGACTCAATCCCTGACCCCACCTCAGGTCAGCTGCCCTCTTTGCCTCACGTACCTTGCGCTTTACTTCCACCTTTTTCTCTCTATATTTTTCATACTTCTCTATACTATTACTCTGCAGCCATTCTTCAAAAGCCCTCTTTTTCTCTTCCACTTTCACCTTCACTCCTTTATTCCACCATTCACTGCCCTTCCTCATGCTGCCTCCAACAACCTTCTTGCCACATACATCACTTGCAATCCCAACAAAATTTTCTTTTACTAACTTCCATTCCTCCTCTAAATTACCAGTTTCTCTTACTCTCACCTCATCATATGCCATTTTCAACCTTTCCTGATATTTACTTTTTACCCCCGGTTTTATTAGCTCTTCAATCCTCACTACCTCCCTTTTACATCCACCCACTCTATTCCCCCACTCTTTTGCTACAACTAATTTTCCTTCCACCAAAAAATGATCAGACATACCGTTAGCCATACCCCTAAACACGTGCACGTCTTTCAATCTTCCAAACATTCTTTTAGTTACCAACACATAATCCATTAATGCCCTTTCTACTACTCTTCCATTTGCCACTCTTACCCATGTATACTTATTCTTATCTTTCTTTTTAAAGAAGCTAGCACCTATTACCATCTCTTGTTCAACACACATGTCTACCAGTCTCTCACCACTCTCATTTTCACCTGGTACGCCATACTTACCAATGACACCTTCTACCTCTCCAGCGCCCACTCTAGCATTTAAGTCACCCATAACAACTACATAATTCCTTCTACCCAGTCCTTCTACACACCTAGTTAAATCATTCCAGAACTCATTCCGATCTTCTTCACTTTTCTCACTACCTGGCCCATACGCACTGACAAACGCCCAACATTCCCTACCCAACCTAACCCTTACCCACATTAACCTAGATGATATCTCCTTCCATTCCACTACTTTACCTGTCATCCATTCACTCAGCAATAACGCCACACCCTCTCTCGCTCTTCCCCTTTCAATCCCAGACACTCTACCAGACATTTCACCAAACATCACTTCACCCTTTCCTTTCATCTTTGTCTCACACAAGGCCAATACATCCATCCTTCTACTTCTAAACATACTTCCAATCTCACATCTTTTACTCTCTATCGTACTACATCCACGCACATTTAAACACCCTAAAACTAGAGTGCGGGGAGCAGTCACTCTCCCCCCAGCTCCATCTCCTTGTCGATGTCTCGCAGGAATTTTTTACAGGAGAGGGGGTTCCCAGCCCCCTCGTCCCGTCCCTTTTAGTCGCCTCTTACGACACGCAGGGATAACGTTGGCGCTATTCTAATTTTTATATGCCCCCGCGGCCACAGGGGGCATATCATAACAATATTTCAGTATATTTCATTAATTTAGTTATTTTTCATCATAAAAAACATATTCCAACCCATTTTACATGTCAATTGTGATATGCAATTTTCGTAATTTTTTTGAAAAAGTACGTTTTTTGGGTAAAAATGGTAAAAAATGTGTTAAAAACAAAAAAATATAGAGTTTAAGAGTCATGAATAGATGGAAAACATTGTTTCCAATATCAGGGGGTACTTAGAAATTAATTTCTACAAACTTCAAAATTTGCCGGCAAATTACGTTTTTCGGGGACAAAAATCCTCCCTGCACTACGCAGCCAAAGGGTTAACTGTGATGAAACTGGCCTTTTCTGGAAGAAAATGCCCAGTCGTACATATATCATAGCAGAAGAAAAGAAACTTCCTGGCCATAAACCGATGAAGGACAGACTTACGCTCGCATTATGTGCAAATGCCAGTGGGGACTTGAAAATTAAGCCCCTACTGGTATACCACTCAGAGAATCCTCGTGCCTTCAAGGCACAAAATATCATGAAGGAGAGGCTCACGGTATTTTGGAAGTCTAATGCCAATGCATGGGTCATGAGGACCATATTTATAGAGTGGATAAAAGTCTGCTTCGGTCCTGCTGTCAAGAACTTTTTAGAAGAGAACAATCTCCCGCTCCTGGTACTGGACAATGCCCCTGCTCACCCTCCTGGCCTTGAGGACATCATTCATCCTGACTTCTCCATCAAGGTTTTCTATCTGCCACCAAACACCACTCCTCTCCTCCAGCCTATGGACCAGCAAGTGATTGCCAACTTTAAGAAGCTTTACACGAAGTATCTGCTCAAAAGATGCTTCGAAGTGACCGAAAGCACTCAACTCCCCCTCCGTGAATTTTGGAAGGGGCATTTTGACATCGTTCAATGCCTGAAGATGATAAACAAAGCTTGAAATGAGGTTTCAAGGCACACCTTGAACTCCTCAAGGAAGAAACTGTGGCCAGCTGCTGTGGCAGAACGAGACTTTGAAGGTTTCGATCCCTCAACCGAAGACAAGGCTGTTGATGATCCTGCCCCTGAGAGTGATGTTGAGGAAATAATTTCAATCGGGAGGTCCATGGGGCTTGTTGTCGATGAGGATGACGTCCATAACCATATTGAGGAGCACAGGGTGGAGCTTACGACTGAAGACATGAAGGAGTTGGAGGCAATGCAGTTGACCATCATTCAAGAAGAGCACAGCTCTAGTGGTGGTGAGGAGGGGGGGGGGCTGAAGAAACGACATCCGCAGAAATAAGGGAAGCTGCTATCGGTTAGTATGAAAACCTTACGAGTTTCATTGAAAAAAAAAACACCCAGAAAAACTTCGCACAGGTCGTCATATGGAGTGTGTTAATGACAAGTGTAAAAGTCATTTTAGAAATATGTTGAGGAATCGTCAGAAACAGGCTTCTTTGGAAAGATATTTCTCCTAAAGAGAAGTGTCAGAAAGCAAAGATGATAGTAGTGATTCTATTAAAAAAAAAAAAAAAAAAAGAATGTAATTTTTTCAAGTTCTAAAAAAAAAATGAAAAAAAATTTCAAAAGACAAAAACAATAAATAAAGCATTTTTAATTCTAAGTGTTTAATAGTAAGAATAAATCTATTATTAAGTGTACATAACATAATTAGCATCGATACGTTTTTATATCTACCGTCTCCTCCCCCCTCTGCCTCCACCCACTAACCAGCTCAAGTCACGTCACTCCAAAGGCAAATAAAATTTAATTTTTCCTTTACAGTAAAGTACAGTATATAATTTTTATTTATACCTGTAATGTTATCTAATTATATACTGTACAGTACATGTATATTATATATAAGTAAACTGTAGTACAGTGCTTACTATACTATTTTGTTACGTACTAATTTTCAAGGTTTTTACATGGGGTTTTGCACGCATTAATTTTTCTATTGCCCGCCACACGACATTTTCACCATACGATACCAACTCCGGAACGGATTAATGTCGTATGGCAGGGGCCTACTGTACCGCAGTGGCGGCCCTCAATACTTGGACATGTCCACATACATACACATACATATACCAAAGGCACTTCCCCCAATTTTGGGGGGTAGCCGACAACAACAAGAAACAAAACAAAAAAGGGGACCTCTACTCTCTACGTTCCTCCAGCCTAACCAGGGACTCAGCCGAGTTCAGCTGGTACTGCTAGGGTGCCACAGCCCAACCTCCCACATTTCCACCACAGATGAAGCTTCATACTGCTGAGTCCCCTACTGCTGCTACCTCCGCGGTCATCTAAGGCACCGGAGGAAGCAGCAGGGCCTACCGGAACTGCGTCACAATCGCTCGCCATTCATTCCTATTTCTAGCACGCTCTCTTGCCTCTCTCACATCTATCCTCCTATCACCCAGAGCTTTCTTCACACCATCCATCCACCCAAACCTTGGCCTTCCTCTTGTACTTCTCCCATCAACTCTTGCATTCATCACCTTCTTTAGCAGACAGCCATTTTCCATTCTCTCAACATGGCCAAACCACCTCAACACATTCATATCCACTCTAGCCGCTAACTCATTTCTTACACCCGTTCTCACCCTCACCACTTCGTTCCTAACCCTATCTACTCGAGATACACCAGCCATACTCCTCAGACACTTCATCTCAAACACATTCAATTTCTGTCTCTCCATCACTTTCATTCCCCACAACTCCGATCCATACATCACAGTTGGTACAATCACTTTCTCATATAGAACTCTCTTTACATTCATGCCCAACCCTCTATTTTTTACTACTCCCTTAACTACCCCCAACACTTTGCAACCTTCATTCACTCTCTGACGTACATCTGCTTCCACTCCACCATTTGCTGCAACAACAGACCCTAAGTACTTAAACTGATCCACCTCCTCAAGTAACTCTCCATTCAACATGACATTCAACCTTGCACCACCTTCCCTTCTCGTACATCTCATAACCTTACTCTTACCCACATTAACTCTCAACTTCCTTCTCTCACACACCCTTCCAAATTCTGTCACTAGTCGGTCAAGCTTCTCTTCTGTGTCTGCTACCAGTACAGTATCATCCGCAAACAACAACTGATTTACCTCCCATTCATGATCATTCTCGCCTACCAGTTTTAATCCTCGTCCAAGCACTCTAGCATTCACCTCTCTCACCACTCCATCAACATACAAGTTAAACAACCACGGCGACATCACACATCCCTGTCTCAGCCCCACGCTCACCGGAAACCAATCGCTCACTTCATTTCCTATTCTAACACATGCTTTACTACCTTTGTAGAAACTTTTTACTGCTTGCAACAACCTTCCACCAACTCCATATAACCTCATCACATTCCACATTGCTTCCCTATCAACTCTATCATATGCTTTCTCCAGATCCATAAACGCAACATACACCTCCTTACCTTTTGCTAAATATTTCTCGCATATCTGCCTAACTGTAAAAATCTGATTCATACAACCCCTACCTCTTCTAAAACCACCCTGTACTTCCAAGATTGCATTCTCTGTTTTATCCTTAATCCTATTAATCAGTACTCTACCATAAACTTTTCCAACATGTCCACATAGCGGGACAATAACCAAACACACACCAAAGAAAAAGGAATAGTAATAAAGTCAAGGCAGTTTGTTTTAATGGGAGAGAGAGACGGTACGTTTGCACTCTACCGAGCCGAAAGTAAAAGTGGTTACTCAACCGACAGGTGTGAGTGAGCGGGATAGGCAGTCAAGTGTATGATTATACAGTAAATAAAAATTTCTCAGGTAGAATTTATATAAAATATATGATAAATCGCTTATTTGTTCCGGTAAAATTGTATACTTCTTTTTTAGGAGAAATTCCTACCAATATATATCATTAAAGGATATTAGATACATGCAACTCAACAGGACAGAATGTGTATCAATGGAAAACCAAGACAAACTTACCAAATGATATGACCAATCCCAGAAACTTTGGCATGTCCAACATACATTCCACATAATGTGCCCAGTCCACTACACTTTTCACTATTCCTGAAGCAAATTCAATCCACAACGCTCCAAACCTAGAGGGAGAGTTAATAGAGTTTAGTGGAGAAAGGAGCACAGGCATGTCATATTCGAACTCACCGGGTACAGAGAAAAAAGGGAGGAGATATGGATGGCTAGTAGCTAGGGAACTATCCCAAAAATTCTAAAATGTTCTGAATCCAGTGGTTATGCCACCTCACAAAATGCATCTCCTAATTAGAATAAATAAGGTGTGTTCCACACATGAACAAATCACAAATAATATTAAATAAACAAGATAACAAAAAGGATAAAAAAATTGGTTTAAAAAAATTAATGATGCAAATCTCTTGAAGAAAGGAAGGTGGAACGACATTGATAAAATAAAGACGAGCACACGATAACTTATGGTAAAAGGAGAATTCCAGCCGTAAGAAGAAAAGGATGGAAATCCCAATGTGGGTGGCACGGAAAAAGAGGAACATACCTTGTGAGAGGAATATAACCTAAAACTTATCACAGCAGAGGAAACCAAAGTGCTGGAGTAGAAAAACAGAAGAGGGAAGACTTACGTAACGACTGAAAAGGAAAACGTATGCAACAAATGATAATACAGAAATTACTGGTATACTAGAAGAGGTGGAAAGGATGAGGAGATAAAGGCAGAAAAGCAATAAAAAATGAACATGACATCAATACAAGAATATAATAAATAACTCTTCTAAAGAGGTTAGGGAATTTCCTTAAATGGATGATGTTACTGCCCTGGAATCTTCAGGACTGACAAAAAATTTGCTCAGACCAGCTGGAAAACCAGTCTGGAAAAAGATCAAAATAAACTAAAGCATCATGAGGGAAAAGATAGCATAAACATGACAAATTTGGAAATAATTTGTGTTTTCTTAGCTATACAAACATCGAGCTCTTTACAGTAGATATTATATTGATGAAAGCTGAAACTAGTCAAAAGACTTTATAGCGAGGTATAGCTACCCTCCGTTAACTACCAGGGTGGTAGCGACGGGTAGAACAGCCACCACGCTCACACAGCCGAAGCTTGCTGATGTCAACTGAATGTTGGGTGATCAGTGAAACGGTTAGATGGGCTGAAAGAAGGAAAGGTTTAGAATCCCTCTCTAACACTGCTGACAAACTGGAATTAGGTATCAGTGAATGAAAGCTCGTGTCCAACTGAATGGCAAGCTGATCGGGCAGTGATAAAAACCTAAAGAACTAAGCATTTCCACACCAAATACAGGTAGTTCTTGACTTACGACCTATGCGACTTATGACAGTTCGACTTTATATATTTTTTCTTCGGGGTGATGAAGTCAAGTCTATCAGAAATAGTACGGCAATGGCAAAAATATTACCTTGGAAACAATCTTTTTTCTTGTATAAAATTAAACCGATTCTTTTTCTTGTATAAAATTAAACTGATTTATCTTGGTAAATTAGTATTTTCTTTTGTTGATAATACAGTCAAACCTCAAGCTACGAAAGAATCGACTTACAAAATTTTTACTTTACACGACTCAGGTCACGAAAAATGTTTCGGTAAACGAAAGGTGGTACAGAGCGGGAGCCCGTCCGTATTCGAGATGGAACATAAAATTTGCGCGACGCCAGCCAGTAAACTTGCTACCATCCTCCTGCGTTCCCATTGGTTATCTCTCTACTTGGATGCTAGTTACCACCATTAGATCCTGCTCTCCTGTTGGTCGGCATCTACGGTACTGTATCCCATTGTGCATCTACGCATTGGCGTTCCTGTCTTTTCATTCCGGTAGCGGTATCGTGCGCATTGACTTAATGTTTGTGATTTGGGTTTTGTAACAATTTTACAAAACGTACTGTTATCGTGTGTGATACTTGCAATACATTATTAGCCATGGGTCCCAAGAAAGTCGCTGATGCCAAGGGAAAGAAGAGGACGATGCTTTCCATGGAGATGAGGATGGAAATAATCAAGAAATACGAGGCTGGCCTGCGGTCAAGTATGCTCGCGAAGGAATATGGCCGAAATCCGTCTATGATAGGAATGATCCAGAAGCAGAAAGAAGCTATCAAAGCAGCAACACCTTGTAAGGGCGTGACTTTTTTCCAGCAAGAGGAGCCACATTCACGATGAGAGGGAGAGACTGCTTCTTTTCTGGATAAAGGACAAAGAAATGGCTTGAGACACTATCACTGAAGCAATAATCTGCCAGAAAGCCAGCGTCATTTTCAGTGATCTCGTGCTTGCTCAGGCCGAAGCCGACACAGAAAGGAACATCGAAGCAGGAACCCCCAGAGTTCAAGGCTTCTCGTGGGTAGTTTGAAAAATTTAAGAGAAGCTCGGGCATTCATTCAGTGGTGTGTCATGAGGAGGCTGCAAGGTCGGACACGAAAGCAGCCGAAGCCTTTGTTATGACGTTCAACAAGTTGACTGTCTGGGAAGGCTTCAGTCCCCAGCAAGTCTTCAATTGCGACAAGACGGCGCTTATTAATGTGATGTGGAGGGCTAATGGAAAAGCCTGGGTAAGAACACAATTGTTTATCGGGTGGATAAATCTCACCCTTCGTCAATTTTGGAAGGAGTATTTTGATATTGTCAAATGCCTCAAAATGATCGATCAAGCATAGCTGGAGGTTTCGAGGCGCACCTTGAACTCTGCTTGGTAGATGTGGCCTGATGTCGTCTCCGCACAAGATTTCAAGGGCCTCCATGCACACCAAATTGAAGACGATTCCGAAAATGTTGATGAACCTAAACCTGTTGCTCAATCTGAAGTTGCAAAGATCGTTACACCTGGGAAGGCCATGGGTCTGGAAGTTGATGAGGCCGACATCAATGAGATTATCCAGGAGCACCGAGGAGCTTATCCAGGAGCACCGAGGAACTTACGACAGATGGCCTGAAGGAGTTGGAGGCCATGCGAGTGAACATCGTTCAGGAAGAGTACAGCGGGGCCGAGGAGGATGACCCACTGACAACAGCAGAAATTAAAGAGGCTCTAGATGGCAACTTTAAAATGGTGGCTCTCGTAGAAAACACACACCCAGAAAAAATTCTCACAGGTCGTGTGCTTAAGTACTGTAATGGTTTGCACGAGTTATTTCAGGCAAATTTTAAAAAGCAGGCAGAAACAAGCTTCTTTGGACGAATATTTTACTAAGAGGGCCAGCTAAGAAACGAAAGAAAAGTGGCACCAATGATGCTGGTGCTCAGTTCCTGCTAAAGCGCAGTTTTCGGTGAATGCGCAGAAAAGCGCTGGAGAGCAGGCAAGCGCTGGCTCTTTGGCAAGAGCTAGCGCATTGGCGAGCATTGGATCTGCGAGCACTGGCTCTTTGGCAAGAGCTGGCGCATTGGATCCGAGACCACAACTGCGCAGGAGAGCGCTGGATCTGAAAGCACAAGTGAGCAGGAGACTGTTGGATCTGAGAGCGCAGGTGCGCAGGAGAGCGCTGGCGCACTGTAAGGCACTGTGTAGGGTTTAGGGTTTTGTGCAGTCTCCCTAGAATGTGCAGAAGCGTGTGACTGGTCGCGCAAAGGCGGGTGCCTGGGCACGCGATTACGGGTGAGAACTGACGCGCGTGCCCATAAGAGGGTTGGCGCGGGTGCGGAGGAATGCTAGCGCGCAGGCGAACGATGGTGAGCAGAGATCGTTGGCGCACAGGCGCAGGAGAGAGCTGGCGCGCGCGGAAGACTGCTGGCGCACAGGACAACAATGGCGCAAGACCGTGGGAGCGTGATGGAGCGCAGAATGCTGGCGTGTAGGTGCAGGAAATCGTTGGCGAGCAGGAGACTGAAGTTGTGTTGCACTGGTGATCTGCGCTGTTAGGTCAGCTGGAAGGATGATCAGGGACTGGGATGTGCCCTTTGAACATCCAACGATGGGGATCGTGAACGATCCACAGAAGAGTCCAGGACCGAAGTCCTAGGACTAACTGCAGCGCAAGGTTGCACTGGTAGGTTGGCACGTCAGCTGGCAGGACGATCAGGAACTGGGATGTGCCCTTTGGAAGGGCGAACATCCACCGATGGAGATCGTGAACGATCCACAAAAGCGTCCAGGACCGAAGTCCAAGGACTAGCAGTAGCGCAAAGTTGCGCTGGTAGGACGATCAGGAACTGATGACGCCCATGAGGGCTGGTGGACCAGCAAGCTGACCTTCAGCAGTAGCGATCCTCTGAAGAGGAGTCTCTATGAGTGCCCCCTGTCACGAACAAGAGGTGATCACTTCGCAGGAGAGACTTTCCTAAGACTATGCTCCGCCCCGAAAGGAAGAGACTCAGCAAGGGGGGAGTGTAGGTTAGGCGAAGACAGCAACAGCCGTAGGAGTCGAAGTGATTAAGATGCAGGAAGTTCTCCCTTGGAAGGAGGAAACAACCTTTCCTCGAAGATGAAGTGCTGATCAGGTGTTGCCACGGGCGTACTCCTAAGAGAAGGGATGACGGCCATGATGACGTCCTATGAGGGTCGGCAGTGACAGCAGATTCCCCATGCACGAACAGAACAGCTCTGCTTCGTTGGCAATCTTAGTCGAACAAAGAAACCTGCACAGGTAACTGAGGAAAATAAAATAAATTAGGTAACAAAAAATTCCCTAGGGAGGAACACCTAGTCTGCGACGGGGAAAGGGACCACCGAGGGAACAAACGTAAAATAAGTATTGCGCCCTCCCTTTCCAAGTCGACATCGACGGGAGGAAGAGGGCGGAAAGAAATTGTAATAAAACAAGAATTACAATTATTTAAATCACCTAAAGAATAATCAGTGGGAGTGGTAGCAAGCTACCACCCCTAACCCCCGCTAACTAGTGGTGTGGGTAGTTAACCCTCGCTAAATTTTAATGGCTCGTCATTTCACCTCCGCCGAAAGTATAACTCCAAATAAATAGCGTGGTTTGTATTCCAGTTACAAATCAAATGACATTCGTAAATAATTTGTATTTTTCCCTAACTAATACAAACCTGTAGTTATTTATATATCGATATAGCTTTTGGCGGAGAGAACCTGTAATAAAACAAGAATTACAATTATTTAAATCAGCTGAAAAATATTCACTAATAGGGAGAACCTCTTATCCTCCGAAGGGAAGTGTTCCCCACGGAGAAGAAGCTGAAAAGTTAAAGTTAAAAACAATTATAATTTCAATTAAATGATAAACTATTGGAAGCGCAACCTAACCCGCGAACGGGAAAGGTGCTCCCCCCGTTAGTAGACTGTCGGAGGTCCACGAAAGGTGAACAGTCTTGAGAAGAGAAAGACCGTAGTCAATCTCTGAGAGGAAACACTCTCTTCGCTCAGTAATCCATGTTTCCTGTAGAAAGAGGGAAAGGCGAAGACAACAGCAGTTGAACGAGGAGGGTCCAAATGATGACGATTCCCCTGCGGCGGCAGCCGAGCCAACAGTAGTTATATGCTGATGGGAAGACCGATGGAAAAGGGGGGACAGGTTGGAAGGGAAGGTTCCCTGGCCTTGTGCAAGTCTTGAGAACCTGTCATACAGTATATGTATCACACGTATAGCACAAACTACGCAGATTCTATGCAGCAACAAAGGAAATATTCGGTCCCACACGGTCATCAGTGGGCAGCCTGAAGGACGCGGATGGGGCCACAACCATCACCGACAGCGAGGGCATCCTGGCCAGGTGGAGGTCTCACTTTGAGAACCTCCTCAATGACCAAGCAGACACCCCAGACGATCTCCTGCGAATGACCCCGCAGCATCCCGTCCGTCACTGGATGGCACTACCACCCTCCATCCATGACTTCAACAAGGCCCTGCAGCGCATGAAGCCCGGCAAAGCCCCAGGGCCGGACAACATCCCGTTGGAGCTCCTCACTCACGGTGGCCCCGACTTGAGGAACCGTTTGATGCTCCTTATACTGAAAATATGGGAGACCAAGACCCCCCCCAGTGACTTCCGCGATGCAAACATCACTACCATCTTCAAGAAGGGAGACAGGGAGAACTGTAACAACTACCGGGGAATATCACTACTAAGTATCGCGAGTAAGATTTTCGCTCGGATTCTCCTTGACCGCCTCCTTATTCTCGCAGAAGACGTCCTGCCAGAGTCCCAGTGCGGCTTTCGACCTTCCCGCGGGACCATAGACATGATCTTCTGTGCGCGACAACTACAAGAGAAGAGCCTCGAACAACAACAGCCCATAATTTTCATCTTCTTGGATTTGAAAAAGGCCTTCGACAAAGTACCTCGACCTGCCATGTGGGCTGTCCTCAAAAGATATGGCTGCCCACCCGATTTTGTCAAGCTGGTGCGTGCCCTCCATGACGGAATGGTTGGGAGAGTCTGCCACCAGAACTCTCTTTCAGACCCATTCCCCATCAACGGCGGCCTGAAGCAGGGCTGTGTTCTGGCCCCGACGTGTTTCTCGCTATACACCGCAGCAATGCTCAACGAGATTCCCCCAGACACACCCTCAGTCGACCTACGTTTCCGCATGGATGGAGGCGCTTTCAACCTCGCTAGACTCCGCGCCAGAACCAAGACCACCTTGTGTGCAGTGCGAGAACTGCAGTATGCTGACGACAATGCCACCCCAGGTCAAACGGCAGAGGACCTGCAGTCGTTAGCTGATGCACACAACTCTGCCTACGAACGTTTTGGGATGCAAGTCAACTCAGACAAAACCAAGACCCTCGTCCAACATCCACCAGGACTGATGCTCCCCAACTTCAATACCACAGTGAATGACCAACCGTTAGAACAGGTGGACCAGTTCTCCTACCTAAGGAGCATCCTAACATCAGCTCCCACAAGCAAAAAGGACGTGGAGAACAGGATCAGGGCAGCCCACTTCGCCTTTGGCCAACTCAACCGCCGCGTATTTAACAACCACGCACTGACAATGACCACCAAAATAATGGTGTTCAGGGCAGTAGTCCTCTCCACGCTCCTGTATGCATGTGAAACATGGACGCTATATAAAAACGATCTTAAAAACCTAGAACGCTTCCAACAAATGAAACTGAGGCAGATCTTGAAAATCCCCTGGGAGAGCCACACCACCAACATTGAAGTCTTAGAACGTGCCTCGCTGACCAGCGTGGAGGCCACCATCATCCACCACCGCCTCCGCTGGATAGGACACGTGCATAGGATGGATCCATCTAGGCTCCCAAAGAAAATATTCTACGGAGAACTGACCCAGGGCACCAGACCACGAGGAGCCCCGAAAATGTGCTATAAAGATCAACTAAAGCGCACCCTGGCTCTAACTGACATCGATCATTCCTCATGGGAAGAAAAAGCCAGGGACAGGAAAACCTGGAGGAGTACAGTACACCATGGCACCGGGGACTTCAAGGAGAGGAGGAGACAAAATGAGGAGGCTAGGAGGAGAAGAAGGAGAGAGCGATTAGAACAGCCCCGCCCACCACCTACCCTCCCTTGTGAACACTGTCCGCGACTCTTCCACCACAGACTAGGACTTAACAGCCACATCAGGCATAAGCACCCACCCCATAGATAGGAGGCTGATGGCTAACGACAGAACCCAATACTCGGACACGAGTGGGCGCCGACGACGACGAAAGCACAAACACTGAAAAGGAAACTTACAACATTTCAATACATATAAATTTACATAAACAATAGGAATGTTTTATTATATATATATATATATATATATATATATATATGTATATATATATATATATATATATATATATATATAAGAAAAAGCAAGTTAAGAAA